>NW_028243548.1:0-22346 GCF_964263255.1 Lissotriton vulgaris
GACCATTTTCCACATTTCTGAAGCATGACGTAATGGGGGGGTGTTATCTCTTTTGTCGAAAATCAGCCGTTTTTGCTCGAACATTAAATGCCTCCAAATGGTATTTAATTAACTTCCCGGGGTGAAGAAACCCTTTTTGAGAACTCAGAGTGAGTAAATTGGCCATTTTCATGCACTTTTAACCATTCCATAAATCTTGTGTTTTGGGCCCCTGGAAGCATGAAAATCACTTTAAACATGCTAATTTTAGCTCTAACACTGATGATCCACCTACAAATGTGAACTGACGTTCAAAAATAAAACATTTGAAAACGGACCATTTTCCACATTTCTGAAGCATGACGTAATGGGGGGGTGTTATCTCTTTTGTCGAAAATCAGCCGTTTTTGCTCGAACATTAAATGCCTCCAAATGGTATTTAATTAACTTCCCGAGCCCCTGGAAGCATGAAAATCACTTTAAACATGCTAATTTTTAGCTCTAACACTGATGATCCACCTACAAATGTGAACTGACGTTCAAAAATAAAACATTTGAAAACGGACCATTTTCCACATTCTGAAGCATGACGTAATGGGGGGGTGTTATCTCTTTTGTCGAAAATCAGCCGTTTTTGCTCGAACATTAAATGCCTCCAAATGGTATTTAATTAACTTCCCGAGCCCCTGGAAGCATGAAAATCACTTTAAACATGCTAATTTTGGCTCTAACACTGATGATCCACCTACAAATGTGAACTGACGTTCAAAAATAAAACATTTGAAAACGGACCATTTTCCACATTTCTGAAGCATGACGTAATGGGGGGGTGTTATCTCTTTTGTCGAAAATCAGCCGTTTTTGCTCGAACATTAAATGCCTCCAAATGGTATTTAATTAACTTCCCGGGGTGAAGAAACCCTTTTTGAGAACTCAGAGTGAGTAAATTGGCCATTTTCATGCACTTTTAACCATTCCATAAATCTTGTGTTTTGGGCCCCTGGAAGCATGAAAATCACTTTAAACATGCTAATTTTAGCTCTAACACTGATGATCCACCTACAAATGTGAACTGACGTTCAAAAATAAAACATTTGAAAACGGACCATTTTCCACATTTCTGAAGCATGACGTAATGGGGGGGTGTTATCTCTTTTGTCGAAAATCAGCCGTTTTTGCTCGAACATTAAATGCCTCCAAATGGTATTTAATTAACTTCCCGAGCCCCTGGAAGCATGAAAATCACTTTAAACATGCTAATTTTAGCTCTAACACTGATGATCCACCTACAAATGTGAACTGACGTTCAAAAATAAAACATTTGAAAACGGACCATTTTCCACATTTCTGAAGCATGACATAATGGGGGGGTGTTATCTCTTTTGTCGAAAATCAGCCGTTTTTGCTCGAACATTAAATGCCTCCAAATGGTATTTAATTAACTTCCCGAGCCCCTGGAAGCATGAAAATCACTTTAAACATGCTAATTTTAGCTCTAACACTGATGATCCACCTGCAAATGTGAACTGACGTTCAAAAATAAAACATTTGAAAACGGACCATTTTCCACATTTCTGAAGCATGACGTAATGGGGGGGTGTTATCTCTTTTGTCGAAAATCAGCCGTTTTTGCTCGAACATTAAATGCCTCCAAATGGTATTTAATTAACTTCCCGGGGTGAAGAAACCCTTTTTGAGAACTCAGAGTGAGTAAATTGGCCATTTTCATGCACTTTTAACCATTCCATAAATCTTGTGTTTTGGGCCCCTGGAAGCATGAAAATCACTTTAAACATGCTAATTTTAGCTCTAACACTGATGATCCACCTACAAATGTGAACTGACGTTCAAAAATAAAACATTTGAAAACGGACCATTTTCCACATTTCTGAAGCATGACGTAATGGGGGGGTGTTATCTCTTTTGTCGAAAATCAGCCGTTTTTGCTCGAACATTAAATGCCTCCAAATGGTATTTAATTAACTTCCCGGGGTGAAGAAACCCTTTTTGAGAACTCAGAGTGAGTAAATTGGCCATTTTCATGCACTTTTAACCATTCCATAAATCTTGTGTTTTGGGCCCCTGGAAGCATGAAAATCACTTTAAACATGCTAATTTTAGCTCTAACACTGATGATCCACCTACAAATGTGAACTGACGTTCAAAAATAAAACATTTGAAAACGGACCATTTTCCACATTTCTGAAGCATGACGTAATGGGGGGGTGTTATCTCTTTTGTCGAAAATCAGCCGTTTTTGCTCGAACATTAAATGCCTCCAAATGGTATTTAATTAACTTCCCGAGCCCCTGGAAGCATGAAAATCACTTTAAACATGCTAATTTTAGCTCTAACACTGATGATCCACCTACAAATGTGAACTGACGTTCAAAAATAAAACATTTGAAAACGGACCATTTTCCACATTTCTGAAGCATGACGTAATGGGGGGGTGTTATCTCTTTTGTCGAAAATCAGCCGTTTTTGCTCGAACATTAAATGCCTCCAAATGGTATTTAATTAACTTCCCGGGGTGAAGAAACCCTTTTGAGAACTCAGAGTGAGTAAATTGGCCATTTTCATGCACTTTTAACCATTCCATAAATCTTGTGTTTTGGGCCCCTGGAAGCATGAAAATCACTTTAAACATGCTAATTTTAGCTCTAACACTGATGATCCACCTACAAATGTGAACTGACGTTCAAAAATAAAACATTTGAAAACGGACCATTTTCCACATTTCTGAAGCATGACGTAATGGGGGGGGTGTTATCTCTTTTGTCGAAAATCAGCCGTTTTTGCTCGAACATTAAATGCCTCCAAATGGTATTTAATTAACTTCCCGGGGTGAAGAAACCCTTTTTGAGAACTCAGAGTGAGTAAATTGGCCATTTTCATGCACTTTTAACCATTCCATAAATCTTGTGTTTTGGGCCCCTGGAAGCATGAAAATCACTTTAAACATGCTAATTTTAGCTCTAACACTGATGATCCACCTACAAATGTGAACTGACGTTCAAAAATAAAACATTTGAAAACGGACCATTTTCCACATTTCTGAAGCATGACGTAATGGGGGGGTGTTATCTCTTTTGTCGAAAATCAGCCGTTTTTGCTCGAACATTAAATGCCTCCAAATGGTATTTAATTAACTTCCCGAGCCCCTGGAAGCATGAAAATCACTTTAAACATGCTAATTTTAGCTCTAACACTGATGATCCACCTACAAATGTGAACTGACGTTCAAAAATAAAACATTTGAAAACGGACCATTTTCCACATTTCTGAAGCATGACGTAATGGGGGGGTGTTATCTCTTTTGTCGAAAATCAGCCGTTTTTGCTCGAACATTAAATGCCTCCAAATGGTATTTAATTAACTTCCCGGGGTGAAGAAACCCTTTTTGAGAACTCAGAGTGAGTAAATTGGCCATTTTCATGCACTTTTAACCATTCCATAAATCTTGTGTTTTGGGCCCCTGGAAGCATGAAAATCACTTTAAACATGCTAATTTTAGCTCTAACACTGATGATCCACCTACAAATGTGAACTGACGTTCAAAAATAAAACATTTGAAAACGGACCATTTTCCACATTTCTGAAGCATGACGTAATGGGGGGGTGTTATCTCTTTTGTCGAAAATCAGCCGTTTTTGCTCGAACATTAAATGCCTCCAAATGGTATTTAATTAACTTCCCGGGGTGAAGAAACCCTTTTTGAGAACTCAGAGTGAGTAAATTGGCCATTTTCATGCACTTTTAACCATTCCATAAATCTTGTGTTTTGGGCCCCTGGAAGCATGAAAATCACTTTAAACATGCTAATTTTAGCTCTAACACTGATGATCCACCTACAAATGTGAACTGACGTTCAAAAATAAAACATTTGAAAACGGACCATTTTCCACATTTCTGAAGCATGACGTAATGGGGGGGGTGTTATCTCTTTTGTCGAAAATCAGCCGTTTTTGCTCGAACATTAAATGCCTCCAAATGGTATTTAATTAACTTCCCGAGCCCCTGGAAGCATGAAAATCAGTTTAAACATGCTAATTTTAGCTCTAACACTGATGATCCACCTACAAATGTGAACTGACGTTCAAAAATAAAACATTTGAAAACGGACCATTTTCCACATTTCTGAAGCATGACGTAATGGGGGGGTGTTATCTCTTTTGTCGAAAATCAGCCGTTTTTGCTCGAACATTAAATGCCTCCAAATGGTATTTAATTAACTTCCCGGGGTGAAGAAACCCTTTTTGAGAACTCAGAGTGAGTAAATTGGCCATTTTCATGCACTTTTAACCATTCCATAAATCTTGTGTTTTGGGCCCCTGGAAGCATGAAAATCACTTTAAACATGCTAATTTTAGCTCTAACACTGATGATCCACCTACAAATGTGAACTGACGTTCAAAAATAAAACATTTGAAAACGGACCATTTTCCACATTTCTGAAGCATGACGTAATGGGGGGGTGTTATCTCTTTTGTCGAAAATCAGCCGTTTTTGCTCGAACATTAAATGCCTCCAAATGGTATTTAATTAACTTCCCGAGCCCCTGGAAGCATGAAAATCACTTTAAACATGCTAATTTTAGCTCTAACACTGATGATCCACCTACAAATGTGAACTGACGTTCAAAAATAAAACATTTGAAAACGGACCATTTTCCACATTTCTGAAGCATGACGTAATGGGGGGTGTTATCTCTTTTGTCGAAAATCAGCCGTTTTTGCTCGAACATTAAATGCCTCCAAATGGTATTTAATTAACTTCCCGAGCCCCTGGAAGCATGAAAATCACTTTAAACATGCTAATTTTAGCTCTAACACTGATGATCCACCTACAAATGTGAACTGACGTTCAAAAATAAAACATTTGAAAACGGACCATTTTCCACATTTCTGAAGCATGACGTAATGGGGGGGTGTTATCTCTTTTGTCGAAAATCAGCCGTTTTTGCTCGAACATTAAATGCCTCCAAATGGTATTTAATTAACTTCCCGGGGTGAAGAAACCCTTTTTGAGAACTCAGAGTGAGTAAATTGGCCATTTTCATGCACTTTTAACCATTCCATAAATCTTGTGTTTTGGGCCCCTGGAAGCATGAAAATCACTTTAAACATGCTAATTTTAGCTCTAACACTGATGATCCACCTACAAATGTGAACTGACGTTCAAAAATAAAACATTTGAAAACGGACCATTTTCCACATTTCTGAAGCATGACGTAATGGGGGGGTGTTATCTCTTTTGTCGAAAATCAGCCGTTTTTGCTCGAACATTAAATGCCTCCAAATGGTATTTAATTAACTTCCCGAGCCCCTGGAAGCATGAAAATCACTTTAAACATGCTAATTTTAGCTCTAACACTGATGATCCACCTACAAATGTGAACTGACGTTCAAAAATAAAACATTTGAAAACGGACAATTTTCCACATTTCTGAAGCATGACGTAATGGGGGGGTGTTATCTCTTTTGTCGAAAATCAGCCATTTTTGCTCGAACATTAAATGCCTCCAAATGGTATTTAATTAACTTCCCGAGCCCCTGGAAGCATGAAAATCACTTTAAACATGCTAATTTTAGCTCTAACACTGATGATCCACCTGCAAATGTGAACTGACGTTCAAAAATAAAACATTTGAAAACGGACCATTTTCCACATTTCTGAAGCATGACGTAATGGGGGGGTGTTATCTCTTTTGTCGAAAATCAGCCGTTTTGCTCGAACATTAAATGCCTCCAAATGGTATTTAATTAACTTCCCGGGGTGAAGAAACCCTTTTTGAGAACTCAGAGTGAGTAAATTGGCCATTTTCATGCACTTTTAACCATTCCATAAATCTTGTGTTTTGGGCCCCTGGAAGCATGAAAATCACTTTAAACATGCTAATTTTAGCTCTAACACTGATGATCCACCTACAAATGTGAACTGACGTTCAAAAATAAAACATTTGAAAACGGACCATTTTCCACATTTCTGAAGCATGACGTAATGGGGGGGTGTTATCTCTTTTGTCGAAAATCAGCCGTTTTTGCTCGAACATTAAATGCCTCCAAATGGTATTTAATTAACTTCCCGGGGTGAAGAAACCCTTTTTGAGAACTCAGAGTGAGTAAATTGGCCATTTTCATGCACTTTTAACCATTCCATAAATCTTGTGTTTTGGGCCCCTGGAAGCATGAAAATCACTTTAACATGCTAATTTTAGCTCTAACACTGATGATCCACCTACAAATGTGAACTGACGTTCAAAAATAAAACATTTGAAAACGGACCATTTTCCACATTTCTGAAGCATGACGTAATGGGGGGGTGTTATCTCTTTTGTCGAAAATCAGCCGTTTTTGCTCGAACATTAAATGCCTCCAAATGGTATTTAATTAACTTCCCGAGCCCCTGGAAGCATGAAAATCACTTTAAACATGCTAATTTTAGCTCTAACACTGATGATCCACCTACAAATGTGAACTGACGTTCAAAAATAAAACATTTGAAAACGGACCATTTTCCACATTTCTGAAGCATGACGTAATGGGGGGTTGTTATCTCTTTTGTCGAAAATCAGCCGTTTTTGCTCGAACATTAAATGCCTCCAAATGGTATTTAATTAACTTCCCGGGGTGAAGAAACCCTTTTTGAGAACTCAGAGTGAGTAAATTGGCCATTTTCATGCACTTTTAACCATTCCATAAATCTTGTGTTTTGGGCCCCTGGAAGCATGAAAATCACTTTAAACATGCTAATTTTAGCTCTAACACTGATGATCCACCTACAAATGTGAACTGACGTTCAAAAATAAAACATTTGAAAACGGACCATTTTCCACATTTCTGAAGCATGACGTAATGGGGGGGTGTTATCTCTTTTGTCGAAAATCAGCCGTTTTTGCTCGAACATTAAATGCCTCCAAATGGTATTTAATTAACTTCCCGGGGTGAAGAAACCCTTTTTGAGAACTCAGAGTGAGTAAATTGGCCATTTTCATGCACTTTTAACCATTCCATAAATCTTGTGTTTTGGGCCCCTGGAAGCATGAAAATCACTTTAAACATGCTAATTTTAGCTCTAACACTGATGATCCACCTACAAATGTGAACTGACGTTCAAAAATAAAACATTTGAAAACGGACCATTTTCCACATTTCTGAAGCATGACGTAATGGGGGGGTGTTATCTCTTTTGTCGAAAATCAGCCATTTTTGCTCGAACATTAAATGCCTCCAAATGGTATTTAATTAACTTCCCGAGCCCCTGGAAGCATGAAAATCACTTTAAACATGCTAATTTTAGCTCTAACACTGATGATCCACCTACAAATGTGAACTGACGTTCAAAAACAAAACATTTGAAAACGGACCATTTTCCACATTTCTGAAGCATGACGTAATGGGGGGGTGTTATCTCTTTTGTCGAAAATCAGCCGTTTTTGCTCGAACATTAAATGCCTCCAAATGGTATTTAATTAACTTCCGAGCCCCTGGAAGCATGAAAATCACTTTAAACATGCTAATTTTAGCTCTAACACTGATGATCCACCTACAAATGTGAACTGACGTTCAAAAATAAAACATTTGAAAACGGACCATTTTCCACATTTCTGAAGCATGACGTAATGGGGGGGTGTTATCTCTTTTGTCGAAAATCAGCCGTTTTTGCTCGAACATTAAATGCCTCCAAATGGTATTTAATTAACTTCCCGGGGTGAAGAAACCCTTTTTGAGAACTCAGAGTGAGTAAATTGGCCATTTTCATGCACTTTTAACCATTCCATAAATCTTGTGTTTTGGGCCCCTGGAAGCATGAAAATCACTTTAAACATGCTAATTTTAGCTCTAACACTGATGATCCACCTACAAATGTGAACTGACGTTCAAAAATAAAACATTTGAAAACGGACCATTTTCCACATTTCTGAAGCATGACGTAATGGGGGGGTGTTATCTCTTTTGTCGAAAATCAGCCGTTTTTGCTCGAACATTAAATGCCTCCAAATGGTATTTAATTAACTTCCCGGGGTGAAGAAACCCTTTTTGAGAACTCAGAGTGAGTAAATTGGCCATTTTCATGCACTTTTAACCATTCCATAAATCTTGTGTTTTGGGCCCCTGGAAGCATGAAAATCACTTTAAACATGCTAATTTTAGCTCTAACACTGATGATCCACCTACAAATGTGAACTGACGTTCAAAAATAAAACATTTGAAAACGGACCATTTTCCACATTTCTGAAGCATGACGTAATGGGGGGGTGTTATCTCTTTTGTCGAAAATCAGCCGTTTTTGCTCGAACATTAAATGCCTCCAAATGGTATTTAATTAACTTCCCGAGCCCCTGGAAGCATGAAAATCACTTTAAACATGCTAATTTTAGCTCTAACACTGATGATCCACCTACAAATGTGAACTGACGTTCAAAAATAAAACATTTGAAAACGGACCATTTTCCACATTTCTGAAGCATGACGTAATGGGGGGGTGTTATCTCTTTTGTCGAAAATCAGCCGTTTTTGCTCGAACATTAAATGCCTCCAAATGGTATTTAATTAACTTCCCGAGCCCCTGGAAGCATGAAAATCACTTTAAACATGCTAATTTTAGCTCTAACACTGATGATCCACCTACAAATGTGAACTGACGTTCAAAAATAAAACATTTGAAAACGGACCATTTTCCACATTTCTGAAGCATGACGTAATGGGGGGGTGTTATCTCTTTTGTCGAAAATCAGCCGTTTTTGCTCGAACATTAAATGCCTCCAAATGGTATTTAATTAACTTCCCGGGGTGAAGAAACCCTTTTTGAGAACTCAGAGTGAGTAAATTGGCCATTTTCATGCACTTTTAACCATTCCATAAATCTTGTGTTTTGGGCACCTGGAAGCATGAAAATCACTTTAAACATGCTAATTTTAGCTCTAACACTGATGATCCACCTACAAATGTGAACTGACGTTCAAAAATAAAACATTTGAAAACGGACCATTTTCCACATTTCTGAAGCATGACGTAATGGGGGGGTGTTATCTCTTTTGTCGAAAATCAGCCGTTTTTGCTCGAACATTAAATGCCTCCAAATGGTATTTAATTAACTTCCCGGGGTGAAGAAACCCTTTTTGAGAACTCAGAGTGAGTAAATTGGCCATTTTCATGCACTTTTAACCATTCCATAAATCTTGTGTTTTGGGCACCTGGAAGCATGAAAATCACTTTAAACATGCTAATTTTAGCTCTAACACTGATGATCCACCTACAAATGTGAACTGACGTTCAAAAATAAAACATTTGAAAACGGACCATTTTCCACATTTCTGAAGCATGACGTAATGGGGGGGTGTTATCTCTTTTGTCGAAAATCAGCCGTTTTTGCTCGAACATTAAATGCCTCCAAATGGTATTTAATTAACTTCCCGGGGTGAAGAAACCCTTTTTGAGAACTCAGAGTGAGTAAATTGGCCATTTTCATGCACTTTTAACCATTCCATAAATCTTGTGTTTTGGGCCCCTGGAAGCATGAAAATCACTTTAAACATGCTAATTTTAGCTCTAACACTGATGATCCACCTACAAATGTGAACTGACGTTCAAAAATAAAACATTTGAAAACGGACCATTTTCCACATTTCTGAAGCATGACGTAATGGGGGGGTGTTATCTCTTTTGTCGAAAATCAGCCGTTTTTGCTCGAACATTAAATGCCTCCAAATGGTATTTAATTAACTTCCCGGGGTGAAGAAACCCTTTTTGAGAACTCAGAGTGAGTAAATTGGCCATTTTCATGCACTTTTAACCATTCCATAAATCTTGTGTTTTGGGCCCCTGGAAGCATGAAAATCACTTTAAACATGCTAATTTTAGCTCTAACACTGATGATCCAATTACAAATGTGAACTGACGTTCAAAAATAAAACATTTGAAAACGGACCATTTTCCACATTTCTGAAGCATGACGTAATGGGGGGGTGTTATCTCTTTTGTCGAAAATCAGCCGTTTTTGCTCGAACATTAAATGCCTCCAAATGGTATTTAATTAACTTCCCGGGGTGAAGAAACCCTTTTTGAGAACTCAGAGTGAGTAAATTGGCCATTTTCATGCACTTTTAACCATTCCATAAATCTTGTGTTTTGGGCCCCTGGAAGCATGAAAATCACTTTAAACATGCTAATTTTAGCTCTAACACTGATGATCCACCTACAAATGTGAACTGACGTTCAAAAATAAAACATTTGAAAACGGACCATTTTCCACTTTTTTGAAGCATGACGTAATGGGGGGGTGTTATCTCTTTTGTCGAAAATCAGCCGTTTTTGCTCGAACATTAAATGCCTCCAAATGGTATTTAATTAACTTCCCGAGCCCCTGGAAGCATGAAAATCACTTTAAACATGCTAATTTTAGCTCTAACACTGATGATCCACCTACAAATGTGAACTGACGTTCAAAAATAAAACATTTGAAAACGGACCATTTTCCACATTTCTGAAGCATGACGTAATGGGGGGGTGTTATCTCTTTTGTCGAAAATCAGCCGTTTTTGCTCGAACATTAAATGCCTCCAAATGGTATTTAATTAACTTCCCGAGCCCCTGGAAGCATGAAAATCACTTTAAACATGCTAATTTTAGCTCTAACACTGATGATCCACCTACAAATGTGAACTGACGTTCAAAAATAAAACATTTGAAAACGGACCATTTTCCACATTTCTGAAGCATGACGTAATGGGGGGGTGTTATCTCTTTTGTCGAAAATCAGCCGTTTTTGCTCGAACATTAAATGCCTCCAAATGGTATTTAATTAACTTCCCGAGCCCCTGGAAGCATGAAAATCACTTTAAACATGCTAATTTTAGCTCTAACACTGATGATCCACCTACAAATGTGAACTGACGTTCAAAAATAAAACATTTGAAAACGGACCATTTTCCACATTTCTGAAGCATGACGTAATGGGGGGGTGTTATCTCTTTTGTCGAAAATCAGCCGTTTTTGCTCGAACATTAAATGCCTCCAAATGGTATTTAATTAACTTCCCGAGCCCCTGGAAGCATGAAAATCACTTTAAACATGCTAATTTTAGCTCTAACACTGATGATCCACCTACAAATGTGAACTGACGTTCAAAAATAAAACATTTGAAAACGGACCATTTTCCACATTTCTGAAGCATGACGTAATGGGGGGGTGTTATCTCTTTTGTCGAAAATCAGCCGTTTTTGCTCGAACATTAAATGCCTCCAAATGGTATTTAATTAACTTCCCGGGGTGAAGAAACCCTTTTTGAGAACTCAGAGTGAGTAAATTGGCCATTTTCATGCACTTTTAACCATTCCATAAATCTTGTGTTTTGGGCCCCTGGAAGCATGAAAATCACTTTAAACATGCTAATTTTAGCTCTAACACTGATGATCCACCTACAAATGTGAACTGACGTTCAAAAATAAAACATTTGAAAACGGACCATTTTCCACATTTCTGAAGCATGACGTAATGGGGGGGTGTTATCTCTTTTGTCGAAAATCAGCCGTTTTTGCTCGAACATTAAATGCCTCCAAATGGTATTTAATTAACTTCCCGAGCCCCTGGAAGCATGAAAATCACTTTAAACATTCTAATTTTAGCTCTAACACTGATGATCCACCTACAAATGTGAACTGACGTTCAAAAATAAAACATTTGAAAACGGACCATTTTCCACATTTCTGAAGCATGACGTAATGGGGGGGGTGTTATCTCTTTTGTCGAAAATCAGCCGTTTTTGCTCGAACATTAAATGCCTCCAAATGGTATTTAATTAACTTCCCGGGGTGAAGAAACCCTTTTTGAGAACTCAGAGTGAGTAAATTGGCCATTTTCATGCACTTTTAACCATTCCATAAATCTTGTGTTTTGGGCCCCTGGAAGCATGAAAATCACTTTAAACATGCTAATTTTAGCTCTAACACTGATGATCCACCTACAAATGTGAACTGACGTTCAAAAATAAAACATTTGAAAACGGACCATTTTCCACATTTCTGAAGCATGACGTAATGGGGGGGTGTTATCTCTTTTGTCGAAAATCAGCCGTTTTTGCTCGAACATTAAATGCCTCCAAATGGTATTTAATTAACTTCCCGAGCCCCTGGAAGCATGAAAATCACTTTAAACATGCTAATTTTAGCTCTAACACTGATGATCCACCTACAAATGTGAACTGACGTTCAAAAATAAAACATTTGAAAACGGACCATTTTCCACATTTCTGAAGCATGACGTAATGGGGGGGTGTTATCTCTTTTGTCGAAAATCAGCCGTTTTTGCTCGAACATTAAATGCCTCCAAATGGTATTTAATTAACTTCCCGAGCCCCTGGAAGCATGAAAATCACTTTAAACATGCTAATTTTAGCTCTAACACTGATGATCCACCTACAAATGTGAACTGACGTTCAAAAATAAAACATTTGAAAACGGACCATTTTCCACATTTCTGAAGCATGACGTAATGGGGGGGTGTTATCTCTTTTGTCGAAAATCAGCCGTTTTTGCTCGAACATTAAATGCCTCCAAATGGTATTTAATTAACTTCCCGGGGTGAAGAAACCCTTTTTGAGAACTCAGAGTGAGTAAATTGGCCATTTTCATGCACTTTTAACCATTCCATAAATCTTGTGTTTTGGGCCCCTGGAAGCATGAAAATCACTTTAAACATGCTAATTTTAGCTCTAACACTGATGATCCACCTACAAATGTGAACTGACGTTCAAAAATAAAACATTTGAAAACGGACCATTTTCCACATTTCTGAAGCATGACGTAATGGGGGGGTGTTATCTCTTTTGTCGAAAATCAGCCGTTTTTGCTCGAACATTAAATGCCTCCAAATGGTATTTAATTAACTTCCCGGGGTGAAGAAACCCTTTTTGAGAACTCAGAGTGAGTAAATTGGCCATTTTCATGCACTTTTAACCATTCCATAAATCTTGTGTTTTGGGCCCCTGGAAGCATGAAAATCACTTTAAACATGCTAATTTTAGCTCTAACACTGATGATCCACCTACAAATGTGAACTGACGTTCAAAAATAAAACATTTGAAAACGGACCATTTTCCACATTTCTGAAGCATGACGTAATGGGGGGGTGTTATCTCTTTTGTCGAAAATCAGCCGTTTTTGCTCGAACATTAAATGCCTCCAAATGGTATTTAATTAACTTCCCGGGGTGAAGAAACCCTTTTTGAGAACTCAGAGTGAGTAAATTGGCCATTTTCATGCACTTTTAACCATTCCATAAATCTTGTGTTTTGGGCCCCTGGAAGCATGAAAATCACTTTAAACATGCTAATTTTAGCTCTAACACTGATGATCCACCTACAAATGTGAACTGACGTTCAAAAATAAAACATTTGAAAACGGACCATTTTCCACATTTCTGAAGCATGACGTAATGGGGGGGTGTTATCTCTTTTGTCGAAAATCAGCCGTTTTTGCTCGAACATTAAATGCCTCCAAATGGTATTTAATTAACTTCCCGGGGTGAAGAAACCCTTTTTGAGAACTCAGAGTGAGTAAATTGGCAATTTTCATGCACTTTTAACCATTCCATAAATCTTGTGTTTTGGGCCCCTGGAAGCATGAAAATCACTTTAAACATGCTAATTTTAGCTCTAACACTGATGATCCACCTACAAATGTGAACTGACGTTCAAAAATAAAACATTTGAAAACGGACCATTTTCCACATTTCTGAAGCATGACGTAATGGGGGGGTGTTATCTCTTTTGTCGAAAATCAGCCGTTTTTGCTCGAACATTAAATGCCTCCAAATGGTATTTAATTAACTTCCCGGGGTGAAGAAACCCTTTTTGAGAACTCAGAGTGAGTAAATTGGCCATTTTCATGCACTTTTAACCATTCCATAAATCTTGTGTTTTGGGCCCCTGGAAGCATGAAAATCACTTTAAACATGCTAATTTTAGCTCTAACACTGATGATCCACCTACAAATGTGAACTGACGTTCAAAAATAAAACATTTGAAAACGGACCATTTTCCACATTTCTGAAGCATGACGTAATGGGGGGGTGTTATCTCTTTTGTCGAAAATCAGCCGTTTTTGCTCGAACATTAAATGCCTCCAAATGGTATTTAATTAACTTCCCGAGCCCCTGGAAGCATGAAAATCACTTTAAACATGCTAATTTTAGCTCTAACACTGATGATCCACCTACAAATGTGAACTGACGTTCAAAAATAAAACATTTGAAAACGGACCATTTTCCACATTTCTGAAGCATGACGTAATGGGGGGGTGTTATCTCTTTTGTCGAAAATCAGCCGTTTTTGCTCGAACATTAAATGCCTCCAAATGGTATTTAATTACCTTCCCGAGCCCCTGGAAGCATGAAAATCACTTTAAACATGCTAATTTTAGCTCTAACACTGATGATCCACCTACAAATGTGAACTGACGTTCAAAAATAAAACATTTGAAAACGGACCATTTTCCACATTTCTGAAGCATGACGTAATGGGGGGGTGTTATCTCTTTTGTCGAAAATCAGCCGTTTTTGCTCGAACATTAAATGCCTCCAAATGGTATTTAATTAACTTCCCGAGCCCCTGGAAGCATGAAAATCACTTTAAACATGCTAATTTTAGCTCTAACACTGATGATCCACCTACAAATGTGAACTGACGTTCAAAAATAAAACATTTGAAAACGGACCATTTTCCACATTTCTGAAGCATGACGTAATGGGGGGGTGTTATCTCTTTTGTCGAAAATCAGCCGTTTTTGCTCGAACATTAAATGCCTCCAAATGGTATTTAATTAACTTCCCGGGGTGAAGAAACCCTTTTTGAGAACTCAGAGTGAGTAAATTGGCAATTTTCATGCACTTTTAACCATTCCATAAATCTTGTGTTTTGGGCCCCTGGAAGCATGAAAATCACTTTAAACATGCTAATTTTAGCTCTAACACTGATGATCCACCTACAAATGTGAACTGACGTTCAAAAATAAAACATTTGAAAACGGACCATTTTCCACATTTCTGAAGCATGACGTAATGGGGGGGTGTTATCTCTTTTGTCGAAAATCAGCCGTTTTTGCTCGAACATTAAATGCCTCCAAATGGTATTTAATTAACTTCCCGGGGTGAAGAAACCCTTTTTGAGAACTCAGAGTGAGTAAATTGGCCATTTTCATGCACTTTTAACCATTCCATAAATCTTGTGTTTTGGGCCCCTGGAAGCATGAAAATCACTTTAAACATGCTAATTTTAGCTCTAACACTGATGATCCACCTACAAATGTGAACTGACGTTCAAAAATAAAACATTTGAAAACGGACCATTTTCCACATTTCTGAAGCATGACGTAATGGGGGGGTGTTATCTCTTTTGTCGAAAATCAGCCGTTTTTGCTCGAACATTAAATGCCTCCAAATGGTATTTAATTAACTTCCCGAGCCCCTGGAAGCATGAAAATCACTTTAAACATGCTAATTTTAGCTCTAACACTGATGATCCACCTACAAATGTGAACTGACGTTCAAAAATAAAACATTTGAAAACGGACCATTTTCCACATTTCTGAAGCATGACGTAATGGGGGGGTGTTATCTCTTTTGTCGAAAATCAGCCGTTTTTGCTCGAACATTAAATGCCTCCAAATGGTATTTAATTACCTTCCCGAGCCCCTGGAAGCATGAAAATCACTTTAAACATGCTAATTTTAGCTCTAACACTGATGATCCACCTACAAATGTGAACTGACGTTCAAAAATAAAACATTTGAAAACGGACCATTTTCCACATTTCTGAAGCATGACGTAATGGGGGGGTGTTATCTCTTTTGTCGAAAATCAGCCGTTTTTGCTCGAACATTAAATGCCTCCAAATGGTATTTAATTAACTTCCCGAGCCCCTGGAAGCATGAAAATCACTTTAAACATGCTAATTTTAGCTCTAACACTGATGATCCACCTACAAATGTGAACTGACGTTCAAAAATAAAACATTTGAAAACGGACCATTTTCCACATTTCTGAAGCATGACGTAATGGGGGGGTGTTATCTCTTTTGTCGAAAATCAGCCGTTTTTGCTCGAACATTAAATGCCTCCAAATGGTATTTAATTAACTTCCCGGGGTGAAGAAACCCTTTTTGAGAACTCAGAGTGAGTAAATTGGCCATTTTCATGCACTTTTAACCATTCCATAAATCTTGTGTTTTGGGCCCCTGGAAGCATGAAAATCACTTTAAACATGCTAATTTTAGCTCTAACACTGATGATCCACCTACAAATGTGAACTGACGTTCAAAAATAAAACATTTGAAAACGGACCATTTTCCACATTTCTGAAGCATGACGTAATGGGGGGGGGTGTTATCTCTTTTGTCGAAAATCAGCCGTTTTTGCTCGAACATTAAATGCCTCCAAATGGTATTTAATTAACTTCCCGGGGTGAAGAAACCCTTTTTGAGAACTCAGAGTGAGTAAATTGGCCATTTTCATGCACTTTTAACCATTCCATAAATCTTGTGTTTTGGGCCCCTGGAAGCATGAAAATCACTTTAAACATGCTAATTTTAGCTCTAACACTGATGATCCACCTACAAATGTGAACTGACGTTCAAAAATAAAACATTTGAAAACGGACCATTTTCCACATTTCTGAAGCATGACGTAATGGGGGGGGTGTTATCTCTTTTGTCGAAAATCAGCCGTTTTTGCTCGAACATTAAATGCCTCCAAATGGTATTTAATTAACTTCCCGAGCCCCTGGAAGCATGAAAATCACTTTAAACATGCTAATTTTAGCTCTAACACTGATGATCCACCTACAAATGTGAACTGACGTTCAAAAATAAAACATTTGAAAACGGACCATTTTCCACATTTCTGAAGCATGACGTAATGGGGGGGTGTTATCTCTTTTGTCGAAAATCAGCCGTTTTTGCTCGAACATTAAATGCCTCCAAATGGTATTTAATTAACTTCCCGAGCCCCTGGAAGCATGAAAATCACTTTAAACATGCTAATTTTAGCTCTAACACTGATGATCCACCTACAAATGTGAACTGACGTTCAAAAATAAAACATTTGAAAAACGGACCATTTTCCACATTTCTGAAGCATGACGTAATGGGGGGGTGTTATCTCTTTTGTCGAAAATCAGCCGTTTTTGCTCGAACATTAAATGCCTCCAAATGGTATTTAATTAACTTCCCGGGGTGAAGAAACCCTTTTTGAGAACTCAGAGTGAGTAAATTGGCCATTTTCATGCACTTTTAACCATTCCATAAATCTTGTGTTTTGGGCCCCTGGAAGCATGAAAATCACTTTAAACATGCTAATTTTAGCTCTAACACTGATGATCCACCTACAAATGTGAACTGACGTTCAAAAATAAAACATTTGAAAACGGACCATTTTCCACATTTCTGAAGCATGACGTAATGGGGGGGTGTTATCTCTTTTGTCGAAAATCAGCCGTTTTTGCTCGAACATTAAATGCCTCCAAATGGTATTTAATTAACTTCCCGAGCCCCTGGAAGCATGAAAATCACTTTAAACATGCTAATTTTAGCTCTAACACTGATGATCCACCTACAAATGTGAACTGACGTTCAAAAATAAAACATTTGAAAACGGACCATTTTCCACATTTCTGAAGCATGACGTAATGGGGGGGTGTTATCTCTTTTGTCGAAAATCAGCCGTTTTTGCTCGAACATTAAATGCCTCCAAATGGTATTTAATTAACTTCCCGGGGTGAAGAAACCCTTTTTGAGAACTCAGAGTGAGTAAATTGGCCATTTTCATGCACTTTTAACCATTCCATAAATCTTGTGTTTTGGGCCCCTGGAAGCATGAAAATCACTTTAAACATGCTAATTTTAGCTCTAACACTGATGATCCACCTACAAATGTGAACTGACGTTCAAAAATAAAACATTTGAAAACGGACCATTTTCCACATTTCTGAAGCATGACGTAATGGGGGGGTGTTATCTCTTTTGTCGAAAATCAGCCGTTTTTGCTCGAACATTAAATGCCTCCAAATGGTATTTAATTAACTTCCCGAGCCCCTGGAAGCATGAAAATCACTTTAAACATGCTAATTTTAGCTCTAACACTGATGATCCACCTACAAATGTGAACTGACGTTCAAAAATAAAACATTTGAAAACGGACCATTTTCCACATTTCTGAAGCATGACGTAATGGGGGGGTGTTATCTCTTTTGTCGAAAATCAGCCGTTTTTGCTCGAACATTAAATGCCTCCAAATGGTATTTAATTAACTTCCCGGGGTGAAGAAACCCTTTTTGAGAACTCAGAGTGAGTAAATTGGCCATTTTCATGCACTTTTAACCATTCCATAAATCTTGTGTTTTGGGCCCCTGGAAGCATGAAAATCACTTTAAACATGCTAATTTTAGCTCTAACACTGATGATCCACCTACAAATGTGAACTGACGTTCAAAAATAAAACATTTGAAAACGGACCATTTTCCACATTTCTGAAGCATGACGTAATGGGGGGGTGTTATCTCTTTTGTCGAAAATCAGCCGTTTTTGCTCGAACATTAAATGCCTCCAAATGGTATTTAATTAACTTCCCGAGCCCCTGGAAGCATGAAAATCACTTTAAACATGCTAATTTTAGCTCTAACACTGATGATCCACCTACAAATGTGAACTGACGTTCAAAAATAAAACATTTGAAAACGGACCATTTTCCACATTTCTGAAGCATGACGTAATGGGGGGGTGTTATCTCTTTTGTCGAAAATCAGCCGTTTTTGCTCGAACATTAAATGCCTCCAAATGGTATTTAATTAACTTCCCGGGGTGAAGAAACCCTTTTTTGAGAACTCAGAGTGAGTAAATTGGCCATTTTCATGCACTTTTAACCATTCCATAAATCTTGTGTTTTGGGCCCCTGGAAGCATGAAAATCACTTTAAACATGCTAATTTTAGCTCTAACACTGATGATCCACCTACAAATGTGAACTGACGTTCAAAAATAAAACATTTGAAAACGGACCATTTTCCACATTTCTGAAGCATGACGTAATGGGGGGGGTGTTATCTCTTTTGTCGAAAATCAGCCGTTTTTGCTCGAACATTAAATGCCTCCAAATGGTATTTAATTAACTTCCCGGGGTGAAGAAACCCTTTTTGAGAACTCAGAGTGAGTAAATTGGCCATTTTCATGCACTTTTAACCATTCCATAAATCTTGTGTTTTGGGCCCCTGGAAGCATGAAAATCACTTTAAACATGCTAATTTTAGCTCTAACACTGATGATCCACCTACAAATGTGAACTGACGTTCAAAAATAAAACATTTGAAAACGGACCATTTTCCACATTTCTGAAGCATGACGTAATGGGGGGGTGTTATCTCTTTTGTCGAAAATCAGCCGTTTTTGCTCGAACATTAAATGCCTCCAAATGGTATTTAATTAACTTCCCGAGCCCCTGGAAGCATGAAAATCACTTTAAACATGCTAATTTTAGCTCTAACACTGATGATCCACCTACAAATGTGAACTGACGTTCAAAAATAAAACATTTGAAAACGGACCATTTTCCACATTTCTGAAGCATGACGTAATGGGGGGGTGTTATCTCTTTTGTCGAAAATCAGCCGTTTTTGCTCGAACATTAAATGCCTCCAAATGGTATTTAAATAACTTCCCGAGCCCCTGGAAGCATGAAAATCACTTTAAACATGCTAATTTTAGCTCTAACACTGATGATCCACCTACAAATGTGAACTGACGTTCAAAAATAAAACATTTGAAAACGGACCATTTTCCACATTTCTGAAGCATGACGTAATGGGGGGGTGTTATCTCTTTTGTCGAAAATCAGCCGTTTTTGCTCGAACATTAAATGCCTCCAAATGGTATTTAATTAACTTCCCGGGGTGAAGAAACCCTTTTTGAGAACTCAGAGTGAGTAAATTGGCCATTTTCATGCACTTTTAACCATTCCATAAATCTTGTGTTTTGGGCCCCTGGAAGCATGAAAATCACTTTAAACATGCTAATTTTAGCTCTAACACTGATGATCCACCTACAAATGTGAACTGACGTTCAAAAATAAAACATTTGAAAACGGACCATTTTCCACATTTCTGAAGCATGACGTAATGGGGGGGTGTTATCTCTTTTGTCGAAAATCAGCCGTTTTTGCTCGAACATTAAATGCCTCCAAATGGTATTTAATTAACTTCCCGGGGTGAAGAAACCCTTTTTGAGAACTCAGAGTGAGTAAATTGGCCATTTTCATGCACTTTTAACCATTCCATAAATCTTGTGTTTTGGGCCCCTGGAAGCATGAAAATCACTTTAAACATGCTAATTTTAGCTCTAACACTGATGATCCACCTACAAATGTGAACTGACGTTCAAAAATAAAACATTTGAAAACGGACCATTTTCCACATTTCTGAAGCATGACGTAATGGGGGGGTGTTATCTCTTTTGTCGAAAATCAGCCGTTTTTGCTCGAACATTAAATGCCTCCAAATGGTATTTAATTAACTTCCCGGGGTGAAGAAACCCTTTTTGAGAACTCAGAGTGAGTAAATTGGCCATTTTCATGCACTTTTAACCATTCCATAAATCTTGTGTTTTGGGCCCCTGGAAGCATGAAAATCACTTTAAACATGCTAATTTTAGCTCTAACACTGATGATCCACCTACAAATGTGAACTGACGTTCAAAAATAAAACATTTGAAAACGGACCATTTTCCACATTTCTGAAGCATGACGTAATGGGGGGGTGTTATCTCTTTTGTCGAAAATCAGCCGTTTTTGCTCGAACATTAAATGCCTCCAAATGGTATTTAATTAACTTCCCGAGCCCCTGGAAGCATGAAAATCACTTTAAACATGCTAATTTTAGCTCTAACACTGATGATCCACCTACAAATGTGAACTGACGTTCAAAAATAAAACATTTGAAAACGGACCATTTTCCACATTTCTGAAGCATGACGTAATGGGGGGGTGTTATCTCTTTTGTCGAAAATCAGCCGTTTTTGCTCGAACATTAAATGCCTCCAAATGGTATTTAATTAACTTCCCGAGCCCCTGGAAGCATGAAAATCACTTTAAACATGCTAATTTTAGCTCTAACACTGATGATCCACCTACAAATGTGAACTGACGTTCAAAAATAAAACATTTGAAAACGGACCATTTTCCACATTTCTGAAGCATGACGTAATGGGGGGGTGTTATCTCTTTTGTCGAAAATCAGCCGTTTTTGCTCGAACATTAAATGCCTCCAAATGGTATTTAATTAACTTCCCGAGCCCCTGGAAGCATGAAAATCACTTTAAACATGCTAATTTTAGCTCTAACACTGATGATCCACCTACAAATGTGAACTGACGTTCAAAAATAAAACATTTGAAAACGGACCATTTTCCACATTTCTGAAGCATGACGTAATGGGGGGGTGTTATCTCTTTTGTCGAAAATCAGCCGTTTTTGCTCGAACATTAAATGCCTCCAAATGGTATTTAATTAACTTCCCGAGCCCCTGGAAGCATGAAAATCACTTTAAACATGCTAATTTTAGCTCTAACACTGATGATCCACCTACAAATGTGAACTGACGTTCAAAAATAAAACATTTGAAAACGGACCATTTTCCACATTTCTGAAGCATGACGTAATGGGGGGTGTTATCTCTTTTGTCGAAAATCAGCCGTTTTTGCTCGAACATTAAATGCCTCCAAATGGTATTTAATTAACTTCCCGGGGTGAAGAAACCCTTTTTGAGAACTCAGAGTGAGTAAATTGGCCATTTTCATGCACTTTTAACCATTCCATAAATCTTGTGTTTTGGGCCCCTGGAAGCATGAAAATCACTTTAAACATGCTAATTTTAGCTCTAACACTGATGATCCACCTACAAATGTGAACTGACGTTCAAAAATAAAACATTTGAAAACGGACCATTTTCCACATTTCTGAAGCATGACGTAATGGGGGGGTGTTATCTCTTTTGTCGAAAATCAGCCGTTTTTGCTCGAACATTAAATGCCTCCAAATGGTATTTAATTAACTTCCCGAGCCCCTGGAAGCATGAAAATCACTTTAAACATGCTAATTTTAGCTCTAACACTGATGATCCACCTACAAATGTGAACTGACGTTCAAAAATAAAACATTTGAAAACGGACCATTTTCCACATTTCTGAAGCATGACGTAATGGGGGGGTGTTATCTCTTTTGTCGAAAATCAGCCGTTTTTGCTCGAACATTAAATGCCTCCAAATGGTATTTAATTAACTTCCCGGGGTGAAGAAACCCTTTTTGAGAACTCAGAGTGAGTAAATTGG
>NW_028243549.1:0-93440 GCF_964263255.1 Lissotriton vulgaris
TCTGAGACTGTAGGCATCTACATTACTAAGACACACCACTCTATGAGTACTATATGACAACTATGAAAATCATTTAAAAGTAAGTAGTACTACATGCATCTTAAATAGTGATTTTCATTTTTGAAAGGATGTATATGTCATGTACCTTTAATTACTTTATTTTATATGTGGCGTCCCCTCCACACCCTTAATGAAGAATAAGTCAATCTTAGAGATAGCAATAAGTCGTCCTCTGCTGCGTTCTGCTCTCTTGTATACCCTTCAGGTAAAAGGTTTCTCTTTGGCAGGCCAATAGCTTAAATATGTGCTAGTATGTAACCAGGGCTGAACAGCAACTGTTGTCATTGTTATATGTTTCAAAATACAGCTGCCTTATCCATTATTAAAAAAGAAATATAAATCTGGCCTCGTGAACCTCTACAAATCTCCAGGTAACCATTAGTGACCATGCTTACCCTGTATACAGTAAAATGTTAGGTTCTGATTAAACGCAGAAAGGTTAAGGCAATTTTCATGTTTTCCTTACATTAGATCGGGCTAAAATGTGTGCAATCCAGTAGGAATATCCTCATAAGCCTGTACGTGTCTCAGTTTTTCCCCTCTGACATCTAGCTACTCACTTTGCGCCGGGACACCTCCATGTGAGGTAGCTGTTCGCGCTTTAGAAAAATTCAGTATTATTATTTAGAAAAAATTCGGTATTACCATAATCTACTATTCTCCACACCGTCCCATTGTACAACACTACAATATATTTTGTGAATACAACTCTAAAAAACTTTCTGACACAATTCAACATGCCAATCCACTCCGTACACAGTACGGCACACCACACCACTCCACTTTACTTCAGAGCTTGTTTACTGTATGTTAAGCTAGAAAACTCTGCTCCATGCTACCCCATGCCACACAACTTTACTTTACAACTCACTACTCCAATGCACAACAACTTACCCCTCTCCATGCCTTCGTATGACATTCCACCCT
This sequence comes from Lissotriton vulgaris, assembly GCF_964263255.1. Lineage (NCBI taxonomy): Eukaryota > Metazoa > Chordata > Amphibia > Caudata > Salamandridae > Lissotriton > Lissotriton vulgaris. The sequence goes on from NW_028243549.1 coordinate 988, forward strand.
GCACCGCTCCACTCTATATAAGACTTTACTAAACTATGTGACACTATACCTCACTGTACTCCACTCTATAATCAACGCTATACTGTACAACACTCTCTTCAACTCTATGCTCCTATACTCCACTGTATAACACTCTACTCTGCAACACTTTCTAGCACTCAACAATAAACCACTCCACTGTACTGTACAATAAGTCATTCTAATATAAGACAGTTTGATTGACTCTATGCATGCCTCATTACTCTACTGCATTCCACGCCACTCTTTATATACAACACACCACTCTACAACACTTTACTCCCATGTATGCTATGCCACTCCACTCCACTCTACGACACTATACCATGCAACACTCTCCTCCACTCTTTTGTCGACACCCCACTTAATGACACTCCACTCGATGACACTGGATTGTACGATTTAAACACATTTTTATTTTTGTTTAACATTACAATTCAATGAAAAAGGTTGAACAGTAGTTATATTTAGGAAAACACGATGTAGTCGTTCTATAGAAATCAAACTTAAACCACACAACTACACAAACATTAGAAATTCTAAAGTTATAGTTAGACCTTAAAGGTATTCGTTATGTACCACTTTTAACTCACTATACCTCAATTTGTTCTTTCTATAGGTATCAAACTTAAACTACACAAACATTACAAATTCTACAGTTATACTTATAACTTAAATTTATAATTTATATGTCACCGAAATTATTAAGACTTATGTACATACGTACACAGTAGTATTAGGCAAGATAGCCACACTAAATTAACTAGAACTCAACACTCTGCCATACACTGTCTTCTCACAAATGATTTGCTATTTAAAAAATGTTGTTGTAAATGCTTTGTTATCAGATCAGCTAAAAGATGTAGTATAAAAAGATATAAGCGGTCACCAGTAGGTACTCATAGGCTAGCTAGACGTTGTTTCCATAGGGAGAACATTTTTTCATTTGCAAATAACTTAGGTGCCGTTTGATGAATCCTCACAAAATTTTCAAAACTAGTATGACGCCCACTCCAGATGCTGTCTTGAATACCAACCCCTAGGCCATAGATATTTGCTGTGGCTTGGCTGGAGCTTTAATCTTTCCCGCCACGTCATGCAAAACTCTCCACTTTCAGCATGTGAGAGGTGTGAAAATGTGTTTGCATGGTGAAACAGAGCATTTGTCTGTTTCTGTTCCCACTGTCAAGAGAGCCTGGAAGCAGACAAATTACTTCCAGTGACATCATTGATGACATCTCAAATGAGATCACTGATGACATAATCCTGAGAGTGTAATTATTTTTCATAAGGTTACGATTTTTAAACACATACATGTTAACCTACTACTAAAGCGAAATTGGTATATAAGGTGTACTACTATGGAGTGATACTGCTTCTGACATATATTATGTGAGTGGCTGTATGTATCCTTATATGTATGGTTGTGTGAGTGGCTGTATGTGTGTATAAGTGTGTGTATCAGTAGCTGTGTAAGTGAGTGAGTTGTTATGTGAATGGCTGTATTGGTGAGGGAGTGGGTGTGTCAGTGCCTAAGTGGGTGAGTGAGTAGCCGTGTGAGTGGTCTATGAGTGAGTGGGTGTGTAGTGACTGTATGGGTGAGTGTGTGCGTATCTAAGCGGCTGCATGAGTGAGTGGCAGTGTGTAAGTGGTTGCAAGGGTAAGTGAGTGGCTGTTTGAGTGGGTATTTGGTAAAGTGAGTTGGTGTATGAGTGGCCGTATTGGAGAGTGAATGTCTGTGTGAATGGATGTATTGGTGAGAGAGCTGATGTGTGAGCGTGTTTTTGGAAGTGTGAATGGGTAAGTGGTTCTGTGGGTCTGTGAGTGAGTGCATCAGTACTTGTATGGGTGAGTGAGTGAATGCATTGAGAGGCTGTATGGGTGAGTGAGCGGGCTTGTTACTGGCTGTAAGGGTGAGTGAATGATTTTGTGAGTGGCTGTACGAGTGAGTGAGTATGTGAGTCCTATGGCAAAGTGAGTAGGTGTGTGGGTACTGGTAAGGGTTTGTGAATGGGTCTGTGAATGATTGTTTGGGTATGTGAGTGGGCATACCAGAGGTACGGTATTAAAGGTTATGAGAGTAGTTCTGCAGATGATGTCATTATTGATGTCATTTGAGATGTCATGAGTGATGTCACTGACCATGTCATGAGTGATGTAATATGTGAGGTCATAAGCAGGGCATTGCAGGAGCATATGTGTTAATTATCTCAGGTAACAATAACTGTTGAATTTCTCTGGTTTTGTACAAATTAAATGTCAGCCTAACTATAACACCCCTGTAACCCTTGTTTTTTTCCGTAAAATTTTTATGGGTTTTTATAGATTGTAATTGTTTCAGTATAACTTTTTTTTTACAACATTTTGTGGTATCTTTTTTTACTTTGATGTATTATCTCATTAGTAGTTGTTTGAAGAACCTTTAATATTTTTAAATCAGTTTTTTTAATAACAGTTTTTTTAAATAATTCTGTTGTTTATGGCTTGGTTGTAAACATTTATAATATAGTTTTTTTAATACATTTTTGTTTGGGTTTTATTTTTTTATATATTTTATAACACTTTTTTTATATTTAATTCATTTTTTCAACTGGTTTTGGAAATAAAAACTATTTATACTTTTTTTGTTATTGAAAATATATAAACATATTTCTTCTATAAATATTTTTCAGTTCCATGCTAGCTAGCCAGAAATCTATGGTTTTCTTTTCTAATCACATGATCGTATTAAACCGCTGAGCAGAAACTGTGGATTTGCCAAGTTCCTAAAAAATGTAATTCTTTTTATATTCAAAAGTATTTCAGGTTTTGTTAGAAAGATCAACACTACAGATGCAGAGAAGGAAGCTACTGCCCATTCCTCTAGTTCTTCTGCAAGTGGGTCATCATCTTTAACATCAACGATGATAACAGTGGCAGCTGTCTCTCCAAATTTGGGGCATAAATTAACTCATTGCTTTCTGTGTCAATTGTCAGTGAAAATCAACACAACATCTATTGCGGAGTACTTGGAAGCATATATAGTCATCTTTGTTAACTTCATCATTTGGATTTAAACATGCAAATTTATTTGCTGGAATATGGAGCTTGATAAAAGAGTTTATTTTCATGCAAGTGGTTTGAAAACAGTTTGCTTCCATGTTTTTGGGGTACAATAAGTGTTTTAAACATAAAAAACTAGAAAATTGTCACCCAGTTAAAAAAAACGTTTTTCTCTTTTAAGTTCTTCTCTAAATATATCGGGTACTACTGAGTGTGAGGGTGTGTCGGTGTAAGTATCAGAGAGTATTGGGGTATCTGAGTGATTGAATGTGTGAGTAAATGCATGACAATATGCATTGGTCTATTACTGTATGTATTAATATGTTACGGGCAACATAGGAGTCATCTAAATTCCTCAAATAAATGGTTCCCTGTATCTGTCGGAAAAGAGAAAAACATAAATTGCGTGTTATTTCTTCCTGTGTTTAATACATGTACCAAAGATTATAGTTCTGCACTATAATTCTATGTTAGTAATAAAGTATTGTACATCAAAAATATTGTAAAGTGAATATACATTTAATTTACAAATCTAATTCTCCTTTTTACTGTTCTCAGCTTTCATACTTGTACACTGTTAACAATGTACTGCATGATGCTTTATTATTGAACAGCGGGGTTAAAACAACCCTTTTTATTGTAGAAAACCCCGAGAATTCAACAGTTTAGCTCTACAACAAAGACACACTATGCATTTCACTCACTACAGATAATGGATTCCTTGTAGTACTATGCTATTGAACGTATCTACAGAAATATATCATAAAAAAAATCAAATGTTTTCTCCTTGCAAGTATACCACCACACAGAAAACGTATAAATAATATTTGAATTCTGAGCACCACCAACAGGACATAACCTCTGGTAGGCTGAATGATGCCGTACCAGAAATGATCCATGAAGAACAAACAATGCATAACATGTTTTCTACAGCAATCCTAATAAGTACTTTGGTTGAAGAAAGAAGAGGTACACATTTTGAAGTTTGAAAGGCAGGTTTTAAAAATGTGATCTTCCTATTGTTGCATTCGATTCATCCACTCGCTGTTTTTTCTGTTTTAAAAACCTTTATTAGAAACAATAATTCTTGAACAAAGCATTGTGACTATAACCCTAACAGGGTTGGCAGCCTGAATACTTACAATGACACCAGGATATCAAACTTATAGATACACAGCAAGTCACCTACAACTTCTTCTGGCTGGCTGTGTTAAGATAATCACTACACACGTTGTAAACAAGCTGCAAAAAAGGCCCACAATATGTTTAGAGCAAAGGGCTGCTTATCATAAAAAGTAGTATTAGATTTGATGCATATATGCCTCCAGTTAGGCACAGCTGGATTGTATAAGACCATGAAGCATGCCCGTGACCTTGAGGGAGGGCCTGTCCCTGTGTAGCCCTTGTTGTGTCTGCTAACACTTTATGTCAAGAGCATCATGCTGCCTAATGTGTGTTGGTCCCTATGGTCAGGGTGGCGTCGAAAGAAAAAAGAACTGGAAACACCAACCAAACAAAGACTATACAGGTCGTAGCGTGAAATGTGGTGTGGGGTGACCAGCACATTCCAGATTCCGGCGTGTAGGGAGGGGGAGGAAAGCACCAACAGCGCCTGGCGTATTCCATGGAGGGTAAGAGGGCATGCAGTTTGATCACATGGGAAGAGCTGAGCAGTTCTAAGTTTTAAGGGGCTAAAACAAGTAAATCCAAATCGCATTAGATAGGTATCAATGGCTGCCATATGAGCAGAAATTCATTTTCCAGTGTTCGCTAAGCTGTGGGATAGTCTCTCCGTCGCTAGGATGTGCCAGACCCTGACGAACTTTTGGGCCAAGAAGGGAGGTGAGGTTTGTTTCCATGCGCATGCTATAAGTTGTCACGCTGCTAGGAGTAGATGGCTTATAAGGGCCGAGACAGCACCTGTAATTCCGCGAAAGTTGGGGTGTGGGCATACACCAAAGATTACTATGTCTTGCGGGAGTGGGAACCCAATGAAGCCCTTAATATTGTCCCAAGACTTCCAGAAGGTAGTTATCACCTGACATGACCACCATATGTGACATAGAGTACCTTCATCCTTCCTACAGTCCCAGCAGAGTTTGGGGACCATGTGGGATATAAAAACCAGGCAGGAGGGTGTACATTACCATTGGAACATCAGTATATATGCAGACTCACTGGAGGCAAGGCTGCAGTAGGTTTTGAGAATATCCCGCTATATTGTTTCACACTATTTGGGGAAAATCCCCCCCGGGGTTGCGTCTTCCCAAGCTATTTGATATTTATGGGTGCAATTCGGGGTTGAGTGCTGTAGCTGCTAATAGGTTTTTAGAGACCAGCCCCTTAGTGCCCCCAAAGGCCTGCACTCAAAGAGAGTGAAAGAGTGAGCCACTGTTGCATAAATTCCAGGGGTGAATAGCCAGTGCCTTAACTAGAGGTATTGAAGCTGTGCTATGGGAGGGAGCGCACATTCAGGCCATCAGATGTCAAATGTCTTAATAGCACCCCCTACGAATAGGTCTTGGATCATCCGGCAATCCCCATCGGACCATCAACTATATGCGGGTGTTGACATGCGCGGGAGAAACTAGATTGCATGCGATAGGGGTGTTCAGGGACAGGAGCATGGTTAATCCCTTTTCTTACAGCTATTCTGTCCCATAATCCACTTATTGTTTTCAAGTACATAGTGTAATGTTCTAAAGTTATATGAAGTCCTTCATGAAAGATGACAACCACTGTTGTGAATGTTCTTCCAGAAATTTTAATTTGTCCTGCCTTGAGGTTTGACATTTCAGTTTCGACACGTATCCCAAACAACAAACATTTTTCTAGTTTTTCAAAAGTCCTTAAAAAATCGTTTTTCTTCTCCCATAACATCACTACCTAGCCTCATGCACCAACATATTTAGAACAGAAAATAAAATATATTCTTTCAAATTATTCCTTCCATCCTCCCTTTCACTTAAAAATTGCCTCATTTGGATGTAACCTTCTTCAGCCTTCTCCAATGTACTATTGCTTCATCCTTCAAATTGGATAGAGGTCATAGATTTGTGTTCTGGCTGAGTCTGCTAGAAAGAGTAGCATTGAGTACCATTGAGTTGGGTAACAACAAACATCTGTTATTCAGTGCCACAATACCCGTAGTAGTGAACGTGTGCTTTACAAATTCACATGTTATGTTACGGTATGTTATGTTATTGACAGAGACCTGCGCTTACCTAATGTGGACATTAGTTGGTTTTGCCAGAGAGGGTAAAATGACAGCAACTACTTCCACTGGTAGACAGCATTATGAATTCCTAACTTCCAGATCTTATATTTGTGCACTCTGGTGGCAATGACCTGGGCACACTGACTAGGGTAGAACTGGAAATCCTAATAAATACCTTTGAACATTTAATGCAAATTTTCCCTCACACTGCCTTGGTATTTCTTAATCATGCCAGATGCCGAAATGGAAGTGGTTAGCTGAATTTTGTTCACAGATAGAGAAAGTCAGGAGACACGTTAATAAGTCTGTTTCAGCATTCCTCAGAGACCATAACATGGGCTCTGTCTCCAATTGTAATCTGCGCTTGAACATTCATGGAATATACAGAAGAGCTGGGGTTCACTTTACAGTTGAAGGCACCCAAGTATTTCTCAGCAACTTGAAACTCTTCATTCATTTGTATATGTAGTCATCACATACATACAATGAAAGCAATGGCCCTTCTACGAGCCACTCTATGTCACAAACAGTTGTTATTTTTAACCGTAAATCCTTTTTAAAATAAATTTGACGAATGTGTGGATCCATCGCAGATCCGCAAACCAGAAGAACACATTCAATGCAAAATACAGACCCCCAGGATATAGCGGCATGGGTGAGCAAATTTAGGGGCACAAATATGGAAATTTAGCGGCATTTTTGCGGCCCTTTATTTTACCCATAATCATTCATTTTCAGCCTTAAATTAATGGAAACTGTTTTAGCAGAGTATTCCACTTTGAATAGCCAACTTGGGATATAGACCAGAGGAAGAAGTTCACAGGTGAAGGCTCCTTAATCACCGCCACCCCTTCCACACACCCACCAGGCATTTTACCTCTGCCCAACTGGCCCTGGATTCACCCCACGGGTCCACAAGACCACAGCTGGGCAAAGGAGAGCGCACTTCTTCAGTTTCTTACAGTTACTGCAGGCACAGTTCGTTCCTGTACCTGCATCAAGCCCCTGGCTCTGCCTTGGTGCTGTATGACTGAGGATCCCAAGATGCATTGCAAACTATGCTTTTTCCAGGGAATAAACCGTCCCCTACACAAAGTCTCTGCCTGCAGTTTTGCCTGAGAAACACACTTGAAAGAAAACTGCCCCAAGGGGTTGGTTGTACCACTAATTTCCTGTGTTTGCCTGATGTTGGCAACTATAAATGTAGTGTAAGGATCCAACAAGAAAATGGTACAGAAGAAGTGAAGCCCTTATTTTGCCTTCTTAAGCTTACAATTAACAGTGGAAAGAGATACATATATTGAGTTAGGAAGAGATCGCGAAGAAGCAACCCGACGAAGAAAATTTCAGCTTTGGGAATGTTGAGACCGAGGAAATGGTCACCTCTTCAAGATTCTCTTGTGGACAAATAGGAAGGGATCTGAGCATTGACGGTCATAAAAGTGGAAAATGTATGTTTTCAGTAATTACTCCTTCCTGCAGAACCCTCAACATGATATCCGTCCAAGACTTGAGGCTGAAAATGTAAGATTATTTCAGCAAATGCAACTCTTCGGAAAAGATAGCGGCAATCCGTGAAATCACGAAATCCTGGAGGGTCTGTTCAATACTCAGTCCTGTTTATGACATTGTTTCCTTGGTTCAAACTGTTGTCGCCTACATCCATATGAACTTTTTTTAAATGTATTTGTGTCCTTGTTGAAACTTTTCAATAACCGCAGTAGAATCCAAGCCATTTATTTTCTTGGTCATGAGGTTGTTTTTGTTTACACCTCGCATTCTTTCATTGTGTTATGTGAATCAGTTGAGCTCATGGCATGTTTTCGCACTAGTTATTCAAATTCTTTCTTTTTCTCATTGTTACATGACTCAGTTTGAATAAATACTTATACTCTTTGCATAATAGTATCTTTGCATCATTTTTTTTGTATGAATTGTTGTTACCTTGGTAGTCGCATATAGGATTGTTTTTCCAAACTATCAGTTAAGGAACCGTACTCTAACAACACTATACTGATAAGGGTTGCTCGAATACCGTTACTATATTTTTATTCAAATAAAAAAGAACAAAAGAGCTTGTATCCCAAATCCGCATATGAGGGCAAGTATAGATTAGCCCCAGAGTGGTTGCAGAAAACTGCTTTAGGTAACAACACATTTCTATACTTGTTCAATGGGTCTAAACATGTCAGAGGGAAAGCAAATATTCAGTCTGTAAAATTAGATCATTTGACATTTCAGTAAAAAAAAATCAGATAGGAATGTATTAAAAAAGTGCATGTGCACATCAAACAGGAATCACAGAAAGATGAGTGTTAATAGAACAAGGTGAAAACAGAAGGCTCTGGTAAGGAGACAAGAGGACCCGGGAATTTCAGGTTCTGTTATTATAAATAAAAAAAACGTATTAACTTTCATTTGCACAAAGTTCTAACTCTTCGGAAAAGTTAGCATGAAGAAATGGGTTTACATGACTAGAAACCAGGCCCTTTCGACATGAGACATTCAATGTAAAATTACAGAATAATACACAAAGGAAATTCTAATATAAAACAAAGGTTCCGTTTTATTCAGTTACCTCAAAGGTGGTTTCAAATGTATGCTGCCAAGAGCACACCGGCAGGAGTGTTGCCGATTTCGCTGGCACTTTTGTAAAAAATCACGGCATTTTTCCAAAAGTGACAATTTTGCACCACACCGCGAAATCGCGAAATCCTGGAGGGTCTGAAAATAGCGCATTTCTAGTAGACAAGTGCGAATGGGCTCAGAGCGGGTATAACAGAGTCTACATGGATATGATTTAAGGTGCATAAGTGTCTCAATGCATATCTTATGTGTTGTAACAGTGTCTGTTTGAGTATACCACTAGGTGTGAGACTGTGTACATCATTATCTGAGTGGCTATGAAAGTATCTATATAGGTGTACCTACGGGTGTAAGAGTTTATTGGTTTTTGAATGGGTATAACATTGTCTGTACAATATTTGAATGAAAGTAACACTGTTTAAATGGCTTTGTGGTGGCTGAAAAAAGATTTATACAGGTCTGCTTGTAGATGTGAAACTCTGTATGGGTTTGTGAATACGTGTGTCAATGTTTGCATAGGTAAAACAGTGGATGTGAGAGGGTCTGTATGAGTAAATGAGTGTGAAAGTCTCTGTATGAATGTAAGTGTGGATATACGATTTTCTGTAAAGGTTTGTCAAAGGGTATAAAGTGTCTGCAAAGGTGTATGAGTTGGTATGACAGAGTCTCTGTAGGTATGTGACTGGATGTGAAAGTCTCTTTAGGGATATGTGTGCCCATGAAAGTCTCTGTATGGGTTTGTGAATGGGTGTAACAGTGTGTAAGATATACAAATGGGTGTGACACTTTCTGTATGGGTATGTAAGTGGATGCAAAACTATCTATATACATGTAGGTGTGGATATGAGATTTACTGTATAGGTTGGAGAATGAGAGTAAAAATGTCTGCATAGCTGTAAGTCTGGGTGTTAAAGGTTCTGTATGGGTATGTGACTGGGTTTGAAAGTCTCTGTATGAATGTAGCTGTTCCTGTGAGAGTCTCTGAATGGGTTTGTGAATGGGTGTAACAGTGCCTATAAGATATGGGAATTGGGTGTGACAGTGTATGTATGTGTATATGACTGGGTGTAATAGTATATATATATAGGTGTAATACTATGAGTGCCACTCTCTATATGTGTTTGTGAATGGCTGTAACAGTTTCTGCATAGGTGTAAGCGTGGGTGCGAACAAGTCTGTATAGGTATGTGAGTAGGTATGTAAGTCTCAGTATGGATGTGAGTGTTGGTGTGTGAGTCTCTGCATGGGTTTGTGAATGGGTGTAACAATGTATGCATAGTTTAAGGAGTGGGTGTGAGAGTGTCTGTATGGCTATGCAGGTGGGTGCAAAACTCTCTGTTTGGATGTAAGTATACATGGGAGAGTCTCTGTATGGGTTTGTGGATCGGTGTAACAGTGTTTGTACAATATACAAATGGGTGTGATAGTGTTTGCATGGGCAACTGAATGGCTGTAAAACTAGATGTGAGGGGGCGTGGCTACCGGCCGATCAAGTTGGTCGCTTAGCCTGTGAGCTCCGGGGACCCAGCCGCCCTTTCCAATAAATCCGCACACTTATCCTGACAAATATGTTGCTCCGACGATGTCCTCTAGGATCGGAGTGCTAGCGGTATCGCCTGATGTGACTTTCATGTAAATCGGAGGTTTAAATCGACCCGAGAGACATGCTGACGAACTGCGGCCTACGTGGAAAACTAAGTCCGGGGGCTAAAGTTGTGATCCAGCTGACTCCCAAGAACCGGAAGTTTGAAGACAGCGCCTCCCCCTGATCCGGCGGAACTAGTGGACGGAAGATCCTTCAGCGCTGATACGCGCTCGTCTGGTGACTTGATGCCGATAACTGCCGCTCGCTGGGCTGTGGTTCCGGCTGCTGGCCGTGACAGAACTGAAACTGGTGGCTGCGGTGTGTGCAGGACCCCCTTTGTTCGGCTACCGCCGCGAAGAAAGTGGCCTACGCCCTAGGGGTGAACCTCTCCCCCTCCAGCTCCACTCCCGAGCATAGACCCCAGCATTGACCGGCGCAGGCACAGATAAATGGTCTGCATCGGAGGCCCGGCCCTACGTTCTTCAAGACTCCGAAGTGTCGCAGGGCCTGAATCCGGGGTGTGGAGCGCCACAAAATAATACTACAGCCTTCTTCTCTGCCCGACAGTTTACTTGGCGCTCCCACTGCCCCATTGGTTCGTAGTACTGTACGCAACAGAAATAAGTCGCCATGGAGGGCAGGGGACCGCGACATACCACCAAACAGGCTAAACTGGATAAATTTGGTTATGAGAAAGGATCATCTCCCGGCCACTCCCAAACTAAGCCTGCAGACAGTGAAGGGACGAAAAAGATCACTCTTGAAGACGTGATGAAGGCCCTTGCTAACGTACAGACTACCTTGGGCACTATATCTACAGACGTTTCTCTGCTGCGCGCAGATCTCCACAAAATGGCGGATAGGGTCAAAGAAGTGGAAATAGTAGCCAAGTCTCTCGTGGCGGACACTTCTGAATTACAGACCTCGGTCGCCCAGCTTGAAAAGGAGAATAAGGCACTGGCTGAGAAGCTCGATGAGCAAGAAGGGCGGGCAAGGCGCAATAATGTTCGGATTATTGGTATTCCGGAATCAGAAGGTGCAAGAGCGATGGACCTGTATGTTGAGGAGCTAATTACCACCAAACTGCAACCTAAGGAACTTTCGAACTTTTTCTTGGTGGAGCTTGCACACAGGGTGCCCGATGGCAAACCTAGACCGGGTGCGTCCCCGAGACCGGTACTCGCTAGATTATTCAACTTTAGAGACCGAGACGCCATCTTACAAGCAGCAAGAAACGCCTCTCCCATCCGTGTCTTAAACTCTACTGTCACGTTCTTCCCGGATCACACGGCAACGGTTTCCAGGAAAAGACGAAGTTTTTTGGAGGTCAAGAAATTACTCAGGGCACAGGAGTTGCCCTACTCGATGCTCTTTCCTGCAAGACTTCAGGTGGTGGCAGACGAGAGAACTTGTTTTTTTGATACGCCCGAGGCTACACATGACTGGTTGGAAGGATGGCGCACCGTGGATAGATCAGATCGTAGACCAAAACCACACCTACACCGGGACGCTGATGGCGCAGCCGGGGGCTCTTGCTCTGGAGACCCCGATCTGCACCACTCTCCGCACCGTGACGAGGAATAAGCTCTGTTTTCATATCGTTGCTCCCCGATTACAACAGTGATCCGGAGCAAATTCAGGCCTCTGCCGCCTGGGACTCTGAACTGGGACAAGAATAGGGGCATTAAGGGGCTGGTGCCTTGCTGAACTCTTCCCCCGACAAGCAAGTATTGGGGCACTGGGAGGGATAGAGCGCTCTGCTGAGTTGGGGTGGCGGGCAGTTGAAAGTTCGTCTAGCAGGGTGGCAGGGACGGTGGGTGGGACACAGGGTGGAAGGGTGACTTGGTTGTTTTTCAATGTTCTTTTTCCTTTTTGTATGATAATGAAGAAGACATGTTTCTTGAAAGTAGATGCATTGCAGGATTTATCCCCCATTGATTTGCGCGATGTTACACACACCGATAGATGGCTGCACATGTAGCGGATACACCTGAGACTCGTATAACCCGCCAGTCAGCTTTAGCAGTCCTGACATGGAATGTTCGGGGTTGGGAGACAGGGTGAAGCGTGGCCTAGTGCTGCAATACCTAAAGCGTTGTAGCCCGGCCATAGTTTTACTGCAGGAAACTCATCTTGTCGGCTCGGCCTCCAAGGCAATGGATAGATGGGGATACAAGTTCATTGCACATGCAGCCTTCTCATCTGGTTCGAGGGGGACAGGGATACTAATGAGGATGAACTTTCAGATGGTGGTTCAACAGACACGAATAGATAATCAGGGCCGCTTCGCGGCAACGACGGTTCAGTGGGAGGGCTAGCTTTTCAACTTTGTGTCCGTATATATCCCACCAGGCCTACATGCTACCACACACACTGCCCTCACGACTTTCCCCTTGACTCTGCCAACTGCAACCTTGGTGATAGGGGGCGACGTCAATGACATTATGGATCAAGAGCTCGATAGACACCCACATACGACAACGGTGCGGGGAGGCGGACGACTTCTCGGACTACTTGATGCCTTGGGACTCATGGACTGCTGGAGACACAAACACAGTCACGATAAACAATACACTTACTATTCAGCGACCCATGATTGTCTCTCGTGGATAGATTATGTCTTGGTGTCTGGGGATGGGCTGCAGGGCATTGAGGAGGTGGAAATCCGCCCCAGGGGAATATCTGATCATTCCCAACTGCGACTCACATACACGAACCACCGCACCCATAGAAGCCGCATATTCCTATCCACGCGGGCGACCTGTAGGTCACCCCTCTAATTAAGGCTTTAAATAATACCACTAAAAAATATTTCCAGGAGAATTCTGGATCGGTAGATTCACACAGCACCCTGTGGGAGGCATACAAAACAGTCCTGCGCGGACAGGCGATAGCCTCTATTGCCGGCCACAAGCGAACACAGCATCAGGAACTTAGCACTTTAGAAGAGGCACTTAAAACTGCAATTCGTGAACAGGAGACTCGCCCGTCTCTCGGAGCTGCCCAGGGAGTCCGTCTATGGTGCACCGAGTGGATGGCATACCAGAAAGCAATGGTGCAGAATACAATACAGGCACCCGTCACAGGGTTTACGAGCTGGGGGACAAGGCCGGAAAGATGTTGGCATGGCTGGACAAGAAGAAGAGAGCGGGTAGAATCATTGCACAGTTGAGGTCACCTTTGGGTCGTGCGACCTCGGATTCCGGGGCCATAGTCGACCTACTTGCTGACCACTTTGAAACACTGTACACCCCCCTGGCGCCATACTCAATAGAGGAGGCATATGATTATATTAAAGACGTGACTATTCCCTGCCTCTACCCAGAAGCAGCGCTTCTCCTTGAGGCAGATATCACTGTGGAAGAAATACAAGAGGCAACCTATGCACTGGCGTCCGGTAAGGCATTGGGCCCCAACAGGTTTTCAGTGAAGCTGTACAAGAACACCGTTCAAATAAGGGCCCCCTATCTCATCAAGATGTTTACAGATAGTCTCGAAGCAGGAGAACTCCCTTGAGACCAGCGCCTCGCAACGATCATTCCGATCCATAAACCAGGTAAAGTAGCGGAGGCTTGCGCCTCTTACCGCCCTATCTCCTTAATAAATGCGGAACCAAAGATCCTCACCAAATTACTAGCGCAGCGACTGGCCCCGCATCTTGCTACCTTGGTGCACCCAGATCAATCTGGCTTTATGCCATCCGGAAATACATCACATTACCTACGCCGTCTACAGGCTGTGTTGGCCCGCCGGGAACGCATAAAAGAACCTGCGATTCTCCTTTCCCTGGACGCCACTATGGCATATGACACCGTGGAATGGCCCTATCTGTTTGCTGTGCTTCAACACATGGTCTTCGGCCCCAGGTTCTGCGCCTGGATTAGTCTACTTTATACCAAACCCCTGGCCCAGATAGTAGCGAATGGTCACATCTCTAGGGACTTCCCGCTTGGTCGAGGGAATAGGCAGGGATGCCCGCTCTCCCCCTTATTGTTTACTCTGGTCCTTGAACCGTTAGCAATCTGGATTCGATAGGAACCCTCCATTAGGGTATCCGATGGTCACCAATGTGGGAAGATCGCATATCTCTCTACACGGACGATATCCTTCTTTATCTCACCTCTCCCAAAAAGTCAATTCTGGAGCTCCTTAATGTCTGCGAAAAATTTGGGAGAGTGTCGGGATATAGTATTAACTGGACTAAATGGGTCCTATTTGTTCTTGCTGGCCACCCGCCGTTGCTCCCGGGGAGCTGCCCTTTAAGATATACTGACGCGGCGTTCAAATATCTGGGTATTTATGTTTCATCAGACCCGGACGAATTCTACGCCCTGAATTTGAAACCCTCACTGGACCGATTCAAACCGGATGTAAAGGTATGGCACTCCCTCCCTCTCACTCTCCTGGGCAAAGCTGCACTGTTCAAAATGATGGCACTTCCCCGCTTCCTGTATCTCCTCGAAAATACGCCGTTCCCGGTCCCGCCCTCCTACTTTACGGTGATTTCATCGGCGGTTTCGGCTTTGCTGTGGGACGGGAAGCCGGCACGGATTGCGCAATGCAAACTGGTAAAAGACTGGTATGATGGAGGCATAGCGCTCCCTAATATCGAACTATACTACTGGGCGGCCCACCTCAAACAAATCAACTATTGGTTGCATGCCCCGCAGACTGAACCTGCTTATTTAGCAGACAGGCAATGTTTGGAACCCAGAGGTATGTTACGAAACCTCTATAGCCGTAGTGTACCGGCCGACCTAGTGGGACCGACACGACACACGATTCAACTCTGGTAAAAGGCACACAGACACCTTCAATGCGCTAATATAATCACGCAAATGACACCATTGTGGGACTCATACAGACTAGGTTTCCTTCACAACAGTAAAGGGTTCCAGGCTTGGGACAACATAGGAATATCAGTAGTGGGAGACCTTTGGAAAAAGCGCAAGGTAGTAGACTTCGCGTTTCTACAAACCAAATATGAGATGGCACAGTCTGAACACTATAGGTACATACAAATCCGACATGCACTGCAGACAGCCGTCCCAGCAGGGACAGTCCTACAGGAATCCACTCCTTTTGAGGATAGGTTACTGACAAAACACATGCCCCGCAAAGCAACATCCTTCACGTATCGAAAGCTGGTCAACAACCTCCCTGACATGTTATCTAAGTTGCGGTTGAGTTGGTCGAGGGATATTGGCGACTTTGATGATTCAGAGTGGCAGGAGGCCATCTCCTCGCCGCGGGAAACAGCGATCCCCTCCAGACTTAAACTGGTTCAGCTGAAAATATTGCACCGCACATATTACACCAGAACAGTCCTGCATGGGATAGGGAAGGCCTCTCATGAGTACTGTCTCCGTGGGTGCGGAGAGAGGGGGACGTTTTATCACACCATTTGGGATTGTGGTCGAGTGGCTATGTTCTGGGCTGCTGTGATGCGCGCCATCTCCCAAACCACGACTGTTTGCCTTTAACCCGATCCCTGGTGTTGTCTGTTAAATGTATGGGACGCAACAGACTTAACCTTTCGTCAGCAGGACTGGGCCATGCTAGGGATGATGGTGGCAAAGCGTAACATAGCTAGACTGTGGGGTGCTGAAGCGTTACCTACGTTGAGGGACTGATGCAGAGACATGGATGTAGCGATGGTTGCAGAGAAAGCGGTATTTGTTCATCAGGGGTGCCCTAGGAAATGGGAGCAGACCAATTGTCTCCGGGATGGGGTCTTTGCTTGAACCTCTCTCGCAATTTTGCGACTTCTTCTTAAAACCAATGGTCCAAGCCCTACCTACTTATTTGAGGGATACTCTGGATATTCTAAATGTGTTGAAAGATGTTACATTCGATCCTGACCATGAATTCCTGATAGGGCTGGATATAGAGGCCCTCTATACAAACATTCCTCAACGTGAGACATTGAGGGTCCTAGAGTCCCTACTCTTTGAGAGCGACTGGCCTTTCCAAACCCCATGTGCCTTTATTTTACATCTAGCTGAAATAGCCCTCACCAAAAACTTATTTGAATTTGAGGGGGTACTTTATCTCCAAACCCATGGCACTTCCATGGGAAGTGTTTTTGCCCCGAGCCTTGCCGGACTTTATGTGGGGGCATTTGAAGAACTCTCAGTGTTGAACACTAGTGGACCATGGTCTAACAACCTAAGGCTGTGGAGACGTTATATAGATGACGTCCTAGTGATATGGAGGGGCGAGCGAACATCTGTAGACCTTTTTTTGGAGTGGCTTAATGCCCAAATTCGTTCCTCCATTTCATCTCAACTGTCACTAAGATCGAACTACCTTTTCTGGACCTAGTGATCAAATCCAGTGGTGGCATTCTAAAGACAAAGGTCTTCCATAAACCAACGGACAATAATGCCCTTTTGGCCTTCGAAAGTTTTCATCCACGCTCCCTACGGGAGAACTTACCAGTGGGACAATTTTTCCGCATCCGACGGAATTGCTCCGATAAAGATGACTTCACTGAGGAAGCTAAACATCTCACTTCTAAATTGCAGCAGAGGGGATATCCTACTCGAGTCATCAAAAGAGCACATAAGCGAGCGCTCAATGCCAAACGTGAAACCCTCTTGTCTAAAAATATGAAACCACAGACTAAGAAACCGGTCTTTGTATCCACATTTAATACGGCATCCCAACAGATCAAAAAACTGATCTTAAAAAATTGGAAGATCCTTAATACAGGGGGCATGAAAATTGAGACACCCATATTCTCTTTCAAACGCAGTCAAAATTTGAGGGATCTTTTAATACACACAAGACCAAGGGACCTGGGATCAGTGAGAGAGATTTCTACAGTGACAGGCCTACCTAAAGTGATGGGTCACACACGCTGTGGGGCATGTAGTGTTTGCCACCTGACGAACAACTCCACTTCTATAAATCTAGGACTCCGCACTCCCTGGGAACAGAGAACACACACCAATTGTAATTCCCAGGGAGTGATCTATCTGCTAACCTGTCCCTGCCAAAAAATGTATGTAGGGATGACCAGCAGAAAGGTACGAACTAGAATCACGGAACATCGGAGTACTATACGATGTGGGAAAACGAACACGAAACTTATGTCCCACTTTGCGGAACAAGGACACAGCATAGAAGACATCAGATGGACCGTGATTTAAAAAGTAAAACCAAGCAGACATCACATGGAAGATCAAAGGTTACTACTGCAGCGAGAGCAACGTTGGGTTTATCGTTTAAGAAGCAATATAGTGGGATTAAATGATGAGATCCTGTGTCAGACATTGGGAAGACAACTGTAATGAATTGATCCCACTTTATACGGCTATGTTCCCCTATCCCTCACTCTTACATCTGCTTTAGAGGGTGTTCTCTTGAGAAAACAACATTTTTGGGACAATAGACAATACACAACTGCACTAATTTATGTAGGTCATGATCTTGATGAATGGGCATGGAATAAGGAATAACTCTTACTAGGGGGCTTCTTTGGTATATACTAATGTACATCACTGTTCCTCTAATATATATTTTTTGAGGAAGCCTGGCTCGCCAAAATAAGCCCTCGCAATTCATGAGCTACACTCCATGAGTTGTACTTGAACTGATCCATCCCCCTTATTGTTGGGGATTATAATTCAGCCTGCGTGAAGCTACATTATTCTGATGGAAATATACCATACATTATTTCTTATAACAAATGAGTGGTATTTGTGATATCTAATGAATAACATCCTATAGGAAATCACCATTGAAATAAAGGGACGCCCCTTGACTTAAGTGTGACAAAATACCCACCATTCCAAAATGGGTCAATTCCTATAGCTGACTCACCGCTTGAATCCGCTATTAACGGTGAGTATAGAAATGGCTATCTCTAGTCTCTTTACTATCACCTTGGGGGCATATTCAATCTTCATCAGCTCACGTTATAAATAGACCTCACGCTATATATCCCTTGCGACTTTGAATGGGTTTGCTCATTGTTCCCCTTACTCCACTGGAGTTCTTAGGGGTTTATTGCAGACCCAGAAGTAATCTTGAGTTATCGGGGGACCGTAGTAATTAGAACTACAACTCCCGGAGGTCCCGCTGCTCTTTCACGCTGACGCCACAAAGTCATCACGCACGTGACGTCTGACGCCGCAGAGGAACCGGACTGGTAAATACAGGAAATGGACACTGTGTTTGTCATCTACGCGGTTTTACCCGGTCCGAGCAGTAGTGGGCAGGTTTAGCCGTACTGAACGGTAAGGGGTACGGGGGGAGGCTCGGAACATCCTGGCGATATACCCAGTATCTAGAACGCCGATATCACTGACAAAAGGGATACAGCTAGTTACCACGCATGCTTTATCCCTTGCAGATTGTGTTCACGGGCAGACCTCCCGGACGGACACCAGTTCGAGTTTATGTACTCCATAAACTCGATAAATTTTGAGATTCAAACTGACAAACCTCTTTGGAGTACTTCTACTAATTTGCCATAGAACGTGTTGGTTTATAGGTGTGGTGTGTGCAGACACATGAGGTCCCAGGCTGGGCTAGGAGTTTGTTAGTGTGCTACTAAACTCAAGATCTTATCGTTGAATATACTTCATAACTAGGAATTGAAGTTAATCTTGAGGAAGGTTTAGTAAGACCATCCCTACTGAAATGACATACGTATGAGTGTGTGTGGTAATACTGTGAAAATCACTTATCATTTTGGAAAATGACCCGAGTTAATTATTATTCTCAGGGGGAACTGAATAATTTTTTGGGGGACGAGTTCACTTTCTCTCATTATCCCTTACTCTGTTCCAGTGAATGTCTCCCCCAAGTTCTTGGGGACAGTGTCTCCACTGAACCATTGAAATACCCAGAAGAGTATGGATCTTTGAGACCTGGTCCATTCGGGATATCCGATGATCGAATTACGGCATGGGTAATTGGTGGATTTGGCTGCGACAGTCCTGAGGAAAACCAAAATGACCTCTCGGGGCACAAGGAGAGCGGTCGAAACATGTTGACTCGAGCAGTGGTAGGAAGGAAGTCTTGAGGAACCTTATTTTCTCATAAAGACATTTTTCCCATCCTCTTTCATTTTAATCCTGATAAGGGTACCACAATTGGGTCAAATAAAGTATTTCTTTCTATTGGCACCCCTAATCAGTTTTAACTTATATTCCTACTGCACTATTTTTCGTCGCACTTACATCAGATCCACGAGGTGTCTTTTGCACATTGTATCACTCATGTATGTTGCTCGTTGTACGTACTGATTGTGTTGTACGTCTTGTTACGTGGAATTTATTATTTTTTCCCCTCCCTAATGCTCCGCCCTGGATGTGGCTACACCAGGGCGTTTGTAGCAGGTCCTATGATGAAGCATGTCACATACTTCGGTATGTGAGTGAGGGCATTTTTTCCAAATTTGGGAATTTCCCTTCGTTGAGTTTGTGCACTCCACATACCCCTTTTGTTTGTGTGTGATAACAGATCTGGGGGCATGGAACAAGTTCAGAGGGGATATATGTGAACCACCTCGGATTGACTCGGATGAGGCCCTTTCAGACTAAAAGTCCCGCTTACACGACTAAGTGCTGTACGGTGGGTTTTCAGTCCATTCCAGAATTTAGCCATTGCTTTACAGATGATATACCGATGGGTACTTAACTGTAACTGCACTACGTATACTAAAAATATTACACACATGTTTGCTTATGTCGTCTACCGTGTTTGATGTAATACCAACAAGTTTAAATAAAACAAAAACGGACCTATGCAGATTTATAATCCTACTGTGAATTGTGTACCCGCATTGTTATGAAATGCCACCGTACCCCTGGGATGTCAGCACATAGGCTGTGTTATCCTGATAATATAAAGTACCTGTGAATAAGTCGCAGCCGGCCCAGGAGGTTGTAGGCCAGAAGCTGTGTATACTGTTAAAGGTACATTAAAGATCTTTGGAAAAAAAAAAACTAGATGTAACTCTGGATGTCAGACCCTCTGGATAGGTTTATAAATGCATATGAGAGTGCCTGTATAGGTTTGTGAGTGGATGTGACAGTGTCTCTATAGGTGTAAGAATGGATGTGTGAGTGTCTGTATGTGTGTGTCGGTATCTGTATTGGTACATGGGTAGCTGTGAGACGAAGATAGAGTATACATATATATATATTTCCAGTTGTGCTAAATCTACAGTTCCCCTATGGAGTTATAGGGGTCGCACTGAGCCCAGGAAGGTATCTGCAAATTTTGCGAGTGGCCCAAAAATGTTTTTTCTCATTTCTGACCCCCAAGATACATGCTCGGCCCTCTTTTACAACATGTTCAAGGGGCCAGGAAACATCTCAACTGATCCTTTTATTCAATGTGCAAAAACAATTTTCAGCCCGGGAACAGTTTCCACAACAAATAAAATGGTTGTTGCAACTTTTCTGGGAAAGTGTGGGCAGCAAATCAGGACTTTGCAGTGGCAAGTAAAACCCATGAATTACCTGTCCGTGGATCTGAGAAGAGTCCGGGTCACTATATATACAACTTTGTTTCTGGTTAATATCTCTGAAACTACCAAACGCTCGGGCCATTCAACCGAGTCAGTGGTGCTTGCGGTTCTCGATGAGTTGAGGGCCAAGGCTGACACCAACTCTCCTCAGGCTTTGGTCCTCCTCGACTTGTCCGCTGCGTTTGACACGGTCGATCATACCATCCTTCTTGACCGTGTCAGCGCAGCGGGCATTCGGTGGCCCGCTCTCTCTTGGATCACGTCCTTTCTCACAGGACGCTCACAAGCTGTTCACCTCCCTGGTTTTTCTGCCCCCCCCTTCCGGTGTCCTGTGGGGTTCCCCAAGGTTCCTCCCTTTCCCCTCTTCTTTTTAATCTTTACATTCGTTCTCTTATTGTTTCTCTTCTCGATCTGGGGGTCTCTGTGTATAACTACGCAGATGACCTCCAGCTCGTTTTCGATCTCTCCTCTTCCTCTCATTCTCTATCTTTCTTTCGTTCTACTCTGGTTTTCATCTCGGGGTGGATGGGCGCCAATCACCTCAAGCTCAATCCAGACAAGACTGAGCTTGTCTTGACCGGCGGCTCGTCCAGCCCTTGGTCCTCTGCTTTTTGGCCCCCTATCTTTGGTCCCCCTCCCACCCCTGTTCCCTCTGTCAAAACGCTGGGCATTAAGGTCAGCCATGACCTATCAATGCATGGCCAGGTCAGCTCTGTTGTGTCCTCTTGTTTTCTTTCCCTCCGTCTCATTCGGAAAATTTCCCGTTTCTTTTCCCTTGATTCTCTTAAAATTATTATTTCGGCCCTCATCACTTCCCGCCTTGATTATGGAAACAGCTTGTTCGTGGGTATTCCTGCCTACGAAACCCGTCGCCTTCAAGCAATCCAAAATCAGGCTGCTCGACTCATCTTTCACCTTCCCAAAACTCACCATATCACCCCTGTTCTCAAATCCCTTCACTGGCTCCCCGTTTTGCAACGCTCTTTGTTTAAACTAGGTTGCCTAGTCTTCCGGGCTGTTGATCGCTCTGCCCCGGCATTCATCACTTCCTTGATTTCCTCTCACACCCCTGTTCGCACCCTCCGCTCTTCTTCTCTGGCCCTCCTCACTGTTCCCCGTTTCCGCAAATCCCGCACTGGTGGCACTAGATTCTCAGTTCTTGCCCCCCGTTTCTGGAATTCCCTCCCTCTCACCCTGCGTTCTATCCCCATCTTTTCACACTTCCGTAAAGCGCTCAAAACATTCTTGTTTGCCCAGGCCTACCCCGCTTAACTTCCTCGGCCCTGTTTGTTCTGTCCAGTAGAGCTCAGCGCCAGGAAGCCGCTTGGCCACCGTGCGCTCTATAAATATCTTATTCATTCATTCATTCAAACGGATTTGCACCAAAAGAATGAAATTGTGATCTCAGTAACCAAATCAACCTTTCTGCCAAATTCAGTGTAATTTCCTCCAGCAGTTCAAGCAGTAGGTTTGTTCAAAGGTCCTATGAAAATTAACATGGGGAAAATGCATTTTGGGACCGCCCCTGAAACATTTTAGACACACGTTGACAACTGGCGCCAAATTTATAGGCAACTGAAAAACAGCTTTTAAATAGAAATCAATTCTTAACTATAACTACCTATTGACAAGGTCATAAGTACAGATATATATATAACCAACTATTGATAGCCAGAAGGTAGTTATAGTTAGGACCAAACTTTCCAAAGGAAAAGTGTTTTATTTTGGCAATAACTTTGGCGCAGCTCGAAAAATCTTCACGGAATTTCCAACAATCTTCTTTTTTTTGTTCAGCTGCTTTGTTGAAAGTTTTGGGGTGATTTGGTATAAATCTGTTCTGTAGATTCAGAGATATTTAAGTTTGAAAAATATAGCCCAAAGTCCTACTGAAATCCAACTGAAATTGTATTGGCTGCAAAAACTTCAAGCAGGAAGTATTGGCAGCTATCTTGAGACTTGGCTTGAAGCTTGAGTCCAACTAAAAATGATAAAAAATACAAGGGGGCAGGGTAGGAATACCCTGAATCCGTAGGCCTCTAGGGGTGGGTCCCAAAGGCAGCCTGTTGGCCAAAAAAAGCTTTAAAAAAATGTTCGTGGAATCTGCAGATCTAGCTGAAATATGTTTTTTTTTTTAAATTAAGCTCGGTCATTATAGTCCCCAAAGTCCCGGGGCATTGTTTTAATAACGGAGGGGGCACATGAGCCCTCCTCCTGGGATTTAATATGACACAGAGGACCACTACCTTCCCAGGGCTTCTTTAGTAATGAATGGGGGAGCCCATACGTCCCCCCCAGACCCAAGAACAGACACTGTTCCGGGACTTAATCTAAAAATATTGTGGGGGCCTACTGGCCCCACCCTGGCTGGTGCCTGCCACCTCCTCAGGGTTTTAACTTTGTGGAATCAGGGGCTTTGGGGATCACTGCAGGCTTGCGGACTACCACCTCCCTGTATAAAATGACAAAAAAGTAGAGGGGCTGCGCAGCCTCCCTCCTGGAGCTAATAATGGCCAAAGGGACAGCCACCTCCCAGGTTCCACTTCTGCAATGTTCCAGGGTGCCCACTCCAGGGACATTGCAGTTTGCTATGGCTTGGCGGGAGCATTACCGCTCCTGCCGAATCATAGAAAACTCTGCTCTGCTTCAAGTAAGCAAAGGCATAGAAAATGCTCCAGATTACCAGAAGTGGAAAAGAATTGCGCTCGGAAAGAGAGAGCTGCATGTTCAACACTTACCTCTGTCCAAAAGCAATACCAGCTCCTGCAGGAAGCTAGGAGCTACCAGGGATAGAGCGGGCTTCAGACTCCCCACACGGTCTCCATTAGTGATAAGGAGGTACACTGGGTGGAATCAGGGCACCCACAACAGAGGCCGGACCCGGGGGTCACTGAGTCCCCAGGGCTGAAATCAACATGGAAATTTACTGAACAAAACAAAGTTTATAGGGACGTTATAGTTAGGCTGACACTTCACTCGTACAAAACAATTAAAATTCAACTGTTATAGTTACCTAAGCTAACTATAAGTTACACTCCCATAATGCACTGCTTATGACCTCCCTTATTGCATCAATCATGACATGGTCAGGTACATCACTGCTGGCATCCGAATACATTCAGATGCGCTCTGAAAGTAATATAGTCACTCTGAGACCCGCTCACACTCTTACATCCACTCACACAACCACTCATAAATTAACTTAGACACCTACGCACTAACTCACAGACCCACTTAGATACTCATACACCCACTCAAAGACCCTCTCAGACACTCACACACCTACTGAGAGACCCACTCAATACTCATCCATCCACTTACAGACCCACTGAGAGACTAATGTACCTATTTCTTTTTTTAATTATTTATAGGTTTAATAATGCACATAAATCCTCCCCGGAGGGCTACTCTCAGCCCTAATCAGACACTCATGCATCCACTTATAGACCCTCTCATGCATCCTGTTATATACTCATTCAGAGACTCACATACCCACTCACAGTCCTGTTCAGAGTCTCATGCACCCACTCACAGACCCACTAAGAGACTCATGCACCATCTCACTGACCTTCTCATAGACTCAAACACCCACTCTCTAACCCACTCAGAGACTCATTCACCTACAGACACACCAATTCAGACACACACCCACTGACAGACCCGCTAAGAGATTACTACACCCACTCACAGACCCACTGAGAAACTCATACATCCACTCATAGAGCCACTCAGACACTCATGAACCCACTCACATGCCCACTCAGAGACTCACACCCACACAGAGATCTACTATGAGACTTACATACCTACTCAAAGACCCACTAAGACACTCTCGTATCCACTCACAGTCCCACTCAGAGACACTCACACATCCGTTGACAGACCCACTGAGAGACTGCCGCACCCACTCACAGACCCATTGAGAGATGTATGCCCCCACTCACAGACCCACTCAGACACTGGCATAACCACTCACAAATTCACTCAGACACTCAAGCACCCACTTAGAGACCCACTGAGATACTGATGGAGCCATTCACAGACCAAGTCAGACACTGACACACCCACTTACAGACATACTCAGACACTCACACATCCATTCACAGACCCACTTAGACACTCATGCACCCATTCACTGACCCACTCACAGACCCACTCAGAGCCTCATGCACCCGCTCAGCTACTCACACAGCCATTCATAGACCCACTCAGGCACACACACGTCCACTCACAAACTTACTCAGACACTCATGTACCCACTTAGAGACCCACTCAGATACTGATGCACCCATTCACAGATCGAGTCAGACACCGACAAACCCACTTATGGATCCGCTCCGACACTCATGCACCTACTCAAAAACCCACAGAGACTGTCATGCATCCACTCACAAACCCACTGAGACATTCACACACCTACTCACAGACCCACTGAGACACTCACACACCATCTGACAGACACAGACAGTTATGCACCTAGTCTGACATGCATGCAGAGTTACCCACATTGTTGCAATGTAATAGTCTCGGACCATATTCAGGTTAAATGTATTAGAGGGGGTCATGATACGTGTACCCTGACCCCATGGATGCAATTTAGGGGTCTGTGAGAGACCCTTAATGGGCCAGAAATTACCCTATAATATTTTTTTCAACATCAGAGGATTTGCAAATATATAGCAATCGTTAGTGTCTATTCAGTGTGTGCTTTTGGTTAGTAAATTCATGACCTATTCACACATTAAAAAAAGTTAAAAAAGGTATTCAAAAAGAAAATAGAGCAGTGTTTGAGGAAAGGGGTGGCTCTGAAATGAGCCTTTGTGTTTATTCTGTGTAGATGATAACTA
Organism: Lissotriton vulgaris; assembly: GCF_964263255.1. Lineage (NCBI taxonomy): Eukaryota > Metazoa > Chordata > Amphibia > Caudata > Salamandridae > Lissotriton > Lissotriton vulgaris. The sequence goes on from NW_028243549.1 coordinate 26,766, forward strand.
CACATAAAACAGGATGCAGCTTTTCAACCTGTTAAGGAACACCCAGTTACCTTTCTTTATAAATTTCACACCTCCTCCAGGCCAGAATGCTTTGCAAGAGCAGGAAGTTTTAAAGGTGATGCCGCCTTTGAAGTTAAGCCCAGTCCTGCTCTACATTTGACAGGAGGACAGGTGGGAAAATTAGTAAGGTGTGCCCACATTTAGCCAGCACCACTCCTATCGCGTGGCAGGCGATGTAAGCCCCTCTGCAGATAGTTCATCATCTTGTGATGGTGGGAAAAAAACTATCATGGCTGGGGTAGTGCCCTTTGCACAAAACGTGGTCACTTGGAGGATGTAGTAAGCCTAAAGGTAGGTAGAAGGCTCATTGGCTAAAACTTGTCTGCCCCTTTAACACCCCTACATTTAGTATTTAGGTGGCAACCCTCAACCTCGAAAATTAATTGGACAAGAAGAAGGCACAGACAAAGAATAGCTGCTGCCCAAGAACTGAGCCATACTGTAGAAAAAATTGGTGGCAATCTGTGCTTGCTGCGTTAAGGACTCAACAATCTTGGTTGTGCAGTCTCATCCTGAATCTTTAAAGACTCCAAGTATGCTGGAGCTCCTCCAGCCTTCAAGAAATTACCAATAACCTCTCTTAGAGTGAAGGTATCATTCCCCTGCACACCAACGCCATGAAATGCATGTCCCAAAATGAACGCCAGACACGTTTCGGGTGTAAACCCTTCATCAATGGCATAAGTTCCAAGTGGAAATGAGAGCGCTATTCCTTGAGCGTCTGGCGTTCATTTGGGACATGCATTTCATGGCGTGGTCTGCCAGCAAGTTGCCATGTTTGTGAATGAAGGAGCAGTATTGATACTTCCTGTGGTCTCTGCTCAAATGGGGTTCCTGTGATTGATGGATATATATATATATATATATATATATATATATATATATATATATATATATATATATATATATATATATATATATATATATATATATATATATATATATATATATATATATATATATGTATGTATATATATATATATATATATATATATATATAAATATATTATATATATATATATATATTATATATATATTAACATATCTATATTTATATGTGAGGTATGCTTCTCTTTGTGGATGTATTGTCTCACTTGTTGTTTTAGTGCCTGTCTGATTTTATACTTAGGTAAGTCAGATTCAAGTCTGGGTGGCAGGGTGGGTGTATAATTGGGCACATGTATCTCTAGCGATGCATATAGCTTACTGGAAATTCTGAATACATGCCTTACCTTTTAACGACATAGCACCCTACCCTATGGCCTACCTACAAGGCTGCCTTAGTGGTGAGTTATACAGGGTAGAAGAGCAGTTTAAACCTTGTCTAGGACTTTAAATGACAAGTTAGATCTAGCAGTAAAACTACATACACAGGATTAAGTGTAGAAGGCCAGAGACAGGGTGCCCGGGCTATTTCTCTGTATGGTAGACTTGAACGGATCAGTTCATCAGCAAATATCTAAATCAGTGTCTCAATATATGTGTGTGCTCCCATATGTATGTTGCTTTGTTGGTATATGTCTGCCTCTCTTTATGTCATCTCTAAATGTGTGTCTAAGGGACTATACAGATTGCCTCCTGGCTATGCTTGTCAGTATTTGTTTTTTTATCTCTGTGTGCAACTGCCTCCATTAACGGTACAAATATATCAATTGTGCTTGTCTATATGGTTGAATGTTTTTCTGCTTCTGTCAGTTTTTTACTGGGTGTTTTAGTGTATGTCTGCTTTTTTACTTAGGCAAGTGAGATTGAAGTGTAGGTGGCAGGCTGGATATATAATTGCCATACAATTGCCATGAGCACATAGGTCTTTAGAAGTGCATATAGCACAGTGAATCTTCAGAGTACATGGGTTAGCTTTTAAACATTTAGCACCCTGCCCTCTGGGCTAGGTAGCACTCTCTTTGAGATGTTTAGTTAAAAATGCCAGTATGTGATCCCCTTTTTTGATAGGTTAATAGCTCTCTAAATCTGTATGTATATATCTGAATAAGTATCTCACTGTGTCTCTTAGGAAGTTCAAGGGTATATAGGCATCTCTACAACTACTTTGGAGACTGCTGGATATATAACTAGTTAAGGAGTAACTTAGTGAATGTATAACTCCATCTGTTGGTCCGTCAATGGGTGAGAGAAAGTAGGTATGCTTTGCAAACATCTATTTCACCAGCATATTTACTGCTTCCAGAAAGTGTGTGTGCATGCATGAGTAGGTTACAAAAACTCAAAACAACAAGTGTCACTTTGTTAAGCACAAAAGATCATGCTTTATGACATATCTACAGCATATCTCACAGGTCTGTTGTAAAGCAAGCTTTCAGCACTTCACAGAGAGAAGTTACATGCAAAGTCAAGCTGACAGTGACACTCCACAGGGGCAGTCTTTACTAGTAAACCTGACCCATGTTTAAACTGTGCATGTGTAACTAAGTTTAACAGCCTCATGTTAAATATGTCATTTAGTACAAGCTTAAAGAACATATCTCACCATCAAAGCATATACAAACCTGCCTTATGATTTAGAAAGAGCTACGGTGAAAAATATATAATGCAAAGCGGGCAAGTTTCACAAATTCATGATTCTTATACACTCACACTGCATTTTTTCTTCGTTCAATTCTGAGTGTTCTTGTCCTCTTTTACAAAAGAATTAATAGGACGATAAGTTCCAGTATGCAAAGAAAACATTCTCTGTAATCAGCAGATCATGGATACACATATAGAACTTCCACATTTTCAAATACACTATTACATATAACTTTAATCATTAGAGTACAGTATTTTATGACCATTTAAAGAATGGAGTAAAGCAGCACAATGGAATATGGAGCTCCATGGCAACACATTGTGAACAAACTTCACAGACACATACTCTGCACCTGACACAAATGATGTATTACTCTCCTATTAATACATTTATAAAAACACTTATACGACCAGCCATAAACCATCTCATGTACTTTAAATACTTTTATATATATATCAAACTCTTTTTTAACAATCTCACATATGCATATACCTTCTTTAACAATTGTTTGTCTTAAAAAGAAATGTAAATATACAAGAAGATTGAGTTTGTTGATCAAATAGCTTTTTTTGCCCTTGTTAGATAGATTCAATAGTCTCAGGGTTTGTAAATGTCAACCTTTTCAACTTTGCACAGTTTGATACTGCAGAAGGCAGCAAATGAAAATATTCCTTTCATATTTTGGTGTTCTAACTGTACTTCCCAATGGTTTGTCTATGTTAACCCTTTCACTCACTTTTACAAAGAACACCAAAGTGAATGCCTATTTGTGTATATATAATCATGACTTTATCACGATCATCACAATGAATTTGCGAAATAAAATGGGAGTCCAAAAACATATTTACCTTCATAGTTTTATGATTTTAAGAGTACACTACACTTTTGTAGCAAGCCCTCACTAGAAAATGAAACCCTTTTTATAGTAAACTTACTCTAAACACCTCAAATGCATAAAGAATAGTGACATATGTCTTTTACACCCTTTCCCCAATACACTCTTACCACAGTCTGCATACCAACCCACTAGAACCATTAGTTCATAATTCACACCACATTCTAGAAGGATGATACTTATTACAAAATCAACTGCAGCAGGTGAGGTTTATTGTACAGAATAAAAAGCATATCCATGTATGTATTGCATTTTTTTTTACCAGAGCCAATCATAGATCTAGTTCTATTCATCCCAGGACACTACCTAATTGTATTCACCTACATGTTCAAAATATAGAATCAAATGTGTGTATTTTTTTTTAAACCAGAAGAACACCTCAATTTTTAACTGCCTTTAATTTAGATCACTGCCTCACTCATCTCCAGCCTTCTCCTGTCTGCTACTGCTGCTTCACTACAAAAGTGTTAGAGTGTGGATTATGGGCCATAGCTATGTCTTTGGGTTAGAGTGGCTGCTAGAAATAGTGGTATTACCAGCCGTCGGTCTCCGTGTGGCGAGGACTGCCCCAACTGATTCTGGTCAGTTACAGTATAGTGCAATTTATGTGTATATCTTTTATTTCCCTGACCTGGGACTAGGATATTCCAGACTGTGAGTCACCATATACCCTGTCATCCAATCTTTTTAGTCGAAGGTGCTAGTCATAATTTTTAAACATAATATATTGGAGGACGGATGCATCCTTTATATTCTATACCCGACTTACCAGATGGCTTATCTATCTAAATAGAAATAATATTAAAGAACCGTTTGCCCTGAAGAAGTCCTTCTGATAACTACGAAACATGTCAGCTGTGTCTCAAGCACCTTGATTATGTTTTAAAGACTTAATTGAATAAAGGAAGATACTTGGAAGAATATTTTGTGTACATGGTTTTTATATAATTCTTTGTCTAATTTGTCATGTGGTGCACCTGCGCTATTGTGTGAAAATTGTTAAATTCCTGAATGGGAATTACACTGTGACAGCGACACACACATTTCTGGGTAATTCCAGATTACATATACATACATTAGTGATAGCGAGTTAGGTGTGGAGGTCTATGGTGTTCCACTGTTTAGCCTCTCTATCTTTCTCTAGTATTACCAGAGACTTGGCTTTGCCTAATGTGGACATTAAATGGATTGGCCAGAGACGGTTAAAGTGTAATCAATTGCTGCCTTTGGATTAAGCATTTTTTATTCCCAATCCCCTAACTTTATGATTGTGCCCTGTGGTAGCAATGACCTATGCATACTGACTGGGGTAGGACTGGAAATCCTAAGGAAGTATACCTTTGCAGAATTAATGGCTCTTTTACCTCACTGTCTTGGTGTTCTCAAACATATGCCAAAGGTAGAAATGGAAGTGGTCTAATCTATTCTGTCCGCATATTGACAAAGCCAGGAAACATGTTAATAAAACTGTTTCTGCCTTCCTCAGAGGCTCTATCACAACAACAACCTGTGTTTTAATATGCATGGAATCTATAGAAGTGGTGGAGTTTACAGACAAAGGCAACAAGGTGTTTCTAAGCAACCTGAAACTTTGCATCCAGTTTTATGTGTAGCTGTTACATACCCACAATCAACACTCTCTGAAGGGGTCTGTGAGTGGTTGTCTCACTCTCTGAATGGATCTGTTGGTGGGTGTATCACTCTCTTAGTGGGTTGGTGACTGGGTGTTTTATTGCCACTGAGTGTATCTATCAGTGGATGTGTCAGTATCTGAGTGGGTCTGTGACTGGGTGTCTGAATCTCTGAATGGGTCGGTGAGTGGGTGCATGAGTCTGAGTGGGTCATTGAGTAGGTGCAAGAGTCTAACAGTGGGTCTGTTGTCAATGGGTATAACTGTCTTTGAGTGGGTATGTGACTGGGGACATTAGTGTCTGAGTGGGCATGTGACTGGGTGCATGAGTCTCCAAGTTTGTCTGTGAGTGGGTGTATCATTGTCTGAGTAGGTGTTTGACCAGGTCCATAACTCTCTGAGGTGGTCTGTGAGGGGGTACGTTTTAGGACGCTGAAGCAAACACCCACCACACGGCCTATCTGAGGTCCAAAGGACAGGTCAGCGTCAAGCCAAACTCCAAGGTTCCTAGCTTCTTGACAGGGTGTTGAAACCTCGCCTAAGCATGAAGGCCACCACGCCGACGACCAGACAGATGGGTTCCCCCCCACCACTAGCACCTCGGTCTTACTGCCATTTAATTTGAGGCAATTGGTGGACATCCAGGTTGCTAGCTCTTGCATGCCGGCTCGGAATCTGTCCACTGCAAGACCGGGCGCACGTGAAAGGGAGATAACCAACTGCGTGTCGTCAGCATAGGACACTATGTGCAGATCATGGCCCTCGACAATAGGGGCCACTGGGGAGACATATAGATTAAATAGGGATGGGCTCAGGGACGAGCCCTGGGGCACGCTCTGGCCCAAACCGATTTCCCTAGAATAACATTTGCCCTGGCGGACCTGAAAGCCTCTCCCTGTCAGGAAGGACTGGATCCATTCGAGTGCAGCACCAGATATCCCTCCACTATTCAGACACTGTAGCAAGGTGGTGTGAGCTACAGTGTCGAATGCTGCACTCAGGTCCAATAGGATGAGGGCCATGGTCAGTGTGTCAGTGGATGTATTAGTGTGTCTCTTTGGGTGCATGAGTCTCTAAGTGGTTCAGTGTGTGGGTGTGTGAGCCTCTGACTGGGTCTGTAAGTGGCTGTGTTAGGGTCAGAGTGGGCTTGTGAGTGAGTGTATGAGTTTATGAATGGGCCTGTCACTGGGTACATGAGTGTCTATGAATGGGTGTGTGAACGTCTAAGTAGAACTGAGGAAGCATGTGTGCAGTCTTACTAATATTCGCAATGAAGTTGCTATATTCAGGAACTCCTTGAAACATTATATGGGGGTTACGCTGACAGTCGCAGTGTATTTGCGAATATCACAAGTAGCAACCCTTATGGTTATTTTAGTGATCCTTGGTAACCATAGAAAACTCTCATAGCGGTAGCTGTGGAGAGCAGCCTTCAGGCTTATCTTGAAGGAGTGTTAAACAGCTTTAACTTGTTTTACCAGTTCAATCAATAGTGTAAGTTAAATAAAAAAAAGTACTACACAGTGTAAATATATATATATATATATATATATAAATACTTCTATTTATTACACAACAAACCCCACTAACACATTGGTATCTCTCCTACCCAGAGATATCAATCAGTTGAGCAGCACAAAATAGAGTAGTCTCCAGAGAGAGAACAAACCATATGCTAGGAAAGTGGAATGCAAACTTCAAAGGAGGATGGGTACACAAGGAATCACCCAAGGTAAGACCCCAGGAACCGCACAGAGGCTGTGTGCAGAGTGGAAACACTGCTGTGTGACTCATGGAAGTAAATGGAGAAGATGCGATTGCAATTTTTCATAAGAAGAATCCTTCCCAGAGGACCTCAGAGAATTCCCTTGGAGGACAGAAGGTTGGAGAACCAACTAACCCATGGATGCCCCGGCAACCAGGTTAGCTACACGAGGGAAGACAGGTGCATAAGAGTGAAAAGACATCCGAAACCTCTGTGGATGACAATGGAAGACCTGGAAGGAAATTCAATGGGCGGGTTCTGGAAGTCAAGACCCTGCAAGCAGAGGGGACAGAGTCTATGCCACTTGGATGTGTACAGAAGGCACGAAGACAAAATGTCAACTGCAGGTTCAGAAGAGTTGATTGTGACTTTGTTGGGGCAGCTGTGAGTACTAGGTGATGCTGAGGAAGACCAGGAGCTACCCACAAGCTGTTCCACGCTCCATGTTAGTGACTTGTTGATCGGTGTCTGGTGGGAGTGCCAACAAGCTTTGGTAGCCGCAACTGGCATGGAGAACGAAGAAGGAGCTACGTTGAAGCAGCAAGGTACAAGGGACTCACCAACAGCAGGAGAGTCAAATCAGGCCTTGAGCAAGCCCAGGAGCCCACTGAAGCAGTAGAAGACCCTCAGGAGGACTCACAGGCCGAAGGCACATGATTTGCAAGAGGACTTCAAGCAGTTCAAGAATGAAGGCCCTCGGTGCAGAGGATTCCATGAGGATGCTGATCTTGGAGGAAAGAGATGCTGGAGTTTCTTGTAGCCTGAAGATCTCTCGGAAGCAGAGCCAACAAGCCTTGGTAATGGCACTTCAATGCTGTGCCCAGGGGTTTGGTCCCTGCGGTTTGGGCGGGAATACTAGCCTCAAAATTGCAGGGAGGACAGGTCAGGTCTTGTGGAAGTTGCAAACCTACATCCTTTGCTCCTGCACCTTGGGAAGTCCATAGGACGACAGGAGCAGCAGACCAGTCAGCTTAGTTTAGGTGCTTGCGGATGCAGGGGTGTGAGTCCTTCACTCCAAGGGAGATAACTTTGGAAGTCCTTGATACCTGCCAGTCTGTTAAAGAACCTGGGAGAAGCAGACACAGACAACAAAAAAAACTTGCAGAACCTTGAGTCCAGGAGCAGCAGGAGTCTTCCTTGGTGCTTTCTCAGATCCAGATGAAGTCCAACAAAGTGCAAGTGTCCAGACGGTCAAAGATTGATGTGGTTTCAGGCTTGAGTCTTATTCCACAGTGAATCTAAGGAACTACCCACACGTAAGCCATAAGTATACTTGGGAAAAGGTAGGTCAACGAGGAGGATATTCCTGTTTTCTTTGTCCAGTTTTGCGCAAGAGCAGGAGCCAAAGGCTCCATGTGCATGCTCAAACTGGAGTATGCATGATGGACACTAAAATGTGCCCTTCAAAGCAGTCTAGTGATGCTGGCAAGCGCCCCTACCCCAGCCCAAAACACTAAGTGCTGTATGGGAGGTTGTCACACCTCCCTGCGACAGGAGGCCTATTGTTCTACCTTTCACTGCTGGAGTTTGTCTAGAAAAGTAGACAGGAGGCATCCTTTTCTACTGACTCCACGGATCAAGATATGGGTTAAATAATGACTATTCTTCCTAACTTTTATGTTATGGTTGCAATAAAGAGACAAAATCTATACTTGCAACCTGTTTTCCAGGTTGAATCTCTACAGCACCTCAGCGAGCATTCTTCAATTGACCCTATCAGATGCCTACTCTGTATCTATTGACAAGAGGACAGCTGTCCTCCCCTTCCTCCTAGGTACATCAATAAAGTGAAGGTGAGTTTAGTTTTGTCGCTATTGATATGATTAAGTATAAAGCCTCCTTGAATAGTGTAGATTAGATCAGGCATCAGTTTATTGATGCAATTGGCCATGCACTTTGCAATGAGTTTCAAATCAAGGTTAATGGGCTGTAAGATGGACAGAGCATCAAGTTTGGGTATTGATGTGATAGACACTTCTGACATGCATGCACATGCTTGTGGCTCCACTGTAGGGGTGATAAAAAAGAGTGATGAGGACAGGGAGGAACATTTGGGGAAAATCACATTTAGAAGAGTGGTGTGAAGCCATTGAGACCCAAGGGTTTGGTGGTTTGAGTTGGTCGAATAGGGTGATGGAGCTTCAAAACCACGTTGGGATGAAAGTCGGTTTCCCAGAGGGAGTTCAGGAACATCTCTCATTGCTCCATTTCGCCAATGTCCCTGCAGGTTTGATGGACCCACATTTTGTAGGCTAGTGGTGTTGCTCCCATTGTGGAAGCAAGCTCTCAGTCGAGTCTGAATGAAATTTGTTCCAATCAGTTCTAGTGTGTGTGGTTGACCCCATACCACCAACACACTATACCTGCACTTGTTAGAAGGGGACTGCCTGTGTTGCAGTTTGAGTGCTAACTGCAATAGAAACAGCACCCCGCTAGCAAGCAATGAAAGCGGCACTACTCCGTGCACGCTAACCTTAAGAATCGGTTCTCCAGTGCTGCATTTCAGGATGTCATTGAAAAGGTCTGACCGATAACAGGGGAGTTCTGCCTCTGCCATACTAGCCAGGACTCCCATAATGAAAATGTTGCTGTGTAGAGATCCATTTTCCATGTCTACCTCTTTCTTCTGGAGGCTTATAAGTTGATCTTCCAGCTGAAAGATATGTTGCTGTAGGGCTTCATTTTCCTCTAATTGTTTGTGCAGTGCTGGTTCTGTTTGCGCTGAGTGCTCTCCAAGGTCATCAGCATCCCGCTGGAAGGCTTGGAGATTGTTCTGAACATCTGTCTTCACTCCTCTAAAATGACCCTGTTCTCCATAACTAATTGGAGGAACAGATACAGTAAGGTGATGGGTGACATGCTTGGGCTCTTCAGGCAAGCAGGGCTTGGTTCCATTGGCACTGTGAGCCCAAAACCCATACCGGCTTCAAATGGAAAAACAGTAAGTTGATATAAGGAATTCTTGAACTCATTTTAGACATTGGCAATTGCTCAGGCCACATCCCAATTACTCGTTTTTTACCCACCATTCCACCACAGTTTAGATTCAGCCATACACAAATCAGTCTTGACCCTTCTCCTCATGGGAACATTCCAGCCCAATCTGTCAGGCCAGGTCTTTCCTGGAAAAGAACACAAGCAACCCAGGACCAGTTTTGTTCTTATTAGTGCTCTTCAGCCAGTTATAGTTGGAGGAGCTGACTTTTGGGGACGGGTTGAGCACAGTCTTCTTGGTTGCATTCTGGCTGGCCATTGTGGATAGTAATGGCGTTTCTCCATGGGGTTCATTCTAGGGTGGGCTCTGAATAAAAATTGTAATGAAAGAGACTTTTTTGCCTCCAGCCATTGCATCAGTATTTTTAAGGGTTTGGCCCGTGGGCGTATAGTGACTGGCTCCCAACGGTGTCTATTATGAAGGAAAATGAGTCTGACCTGAAAGTGGTGTGCCCTATTTTTCCGGGAGTTTCAGGTCAGAAATTTAAGGTTAGATAGTCTACAGAGGGCCGTCCGGGCTTCCGGTAGTGGCTGCTGTCCCAGCCCACTGTGTAGCATTGTTGGGTGTGCTCCACCAGGCCAGTCCCCACTACAGGCAACAGAAAGGTTTGCGCCCCCAACTAGTTCCTTGGGTGTCACAATTGGGGATCTCGGAGTGGGAAACTCACCTTGTTGACAGTCTTAAATTAGGATTTCAATCTCCTCTCACTGTCTGAGGCAGGGGAGAGACATGGAGGTATGATGTGTCCCTGAGTTCCAGGAGCTGCCATTCATGAGAAGAGTGGTCCATTAAGTCCAGGGAGACTGAAGGGATGTTCCCCTGAGTCCATCAAACATGGTGGTGTTGCATTGTCAAAATAAAATAAGCTACAACTCCAGTCTACAACCCTGTGCTGGGGCAGGCAGGCATATGTGATCTGGACACCAGCCGAGCAAGTTGTGGCCTCCTTGCCGGTCAGTTGACACCAGGTAATGCATGGAGTTCTCCGCAGGATGTAGTTGGGCTGCAGGTGCCCTCCTGATGTCATTGAGCATGTCAGGAGATTCACAGAATGCAGGGGCTTCTCGGAACCTGTTGTAGGCTGCATTATTGAATATATATATATATTTTTTCCACAAAAAAAAATAGGTTTTACAGACGTTATACTTAGAAATTTGCATTTAAAAAACCTGTGCAATTCGCTGAAAAAAACACAGGTTTTAGGGACGTTATAGGTAGAAATTAGCTTTAAAAAACATTGAAATTCACTGAAAAAACCATAGGTTTCACGGATGTTATAGTTAGTTGGATATTTTACTCATTCAAAACCAGAGAAATTCCACCCTTATAGTTAGTTCAGCTAACTATAACTTGCGCCCCCCAATGAACTGCTGATGACGTCACATATTACATATTTCATGACATGGTCAGTGGCATCACTGATGACAGTAAAACTGTTATATAATGTAATATATTTCACAACTTGTAGTGTTACTAATCAAATAATACAACATAATTTAACATTTTGAAAACATATTTTTCTCCTTTTTTCGCTGTTATCAGCTTCTACTTAACTTCACTATTCACAGTGATGTTAGTGTAGTATCATCAGAAACAGATGGGAAAAAACAATCAACTAGATTGTTAAAAAACAAACAAATGACTAATTCTTGCAGGCATAATATGAAATTATCACAAACATATCGAATACTATTTCCAATTTTTACATCTTACTTTTACTCTGTGGTTTCTGTTCACATTTTTCCTCAAGGCCAAGTAATGTGTCGATTTTTTTTTTAATCATCCAGTATGAATTTCACATTTTCCCTCTAGGGCAAATAATGTATCTAAAATTTTTGTTTCAGAATAAGTTAGCACGAGTTGGGTAATTCACTAGGCAATCTCGGTTTTATTTCTAAGTGTGTATCATTGCAGTGACTCCAACCATTATTGCATTTTAAATATACAGTAAAATGTATCCACGTGTGGTAGTAGCTCCAGTATGGAAAACAATAGCCAGTGTTGCAAAAGATCTTCCAGAAATAGATACTTATCTAGCAACAACATTACAAATTTTCGTTTCCACTTTTCTACAATTTGGTCTACAGCGTTGTAGCATTAAAATTACATATTTTCCAAATCTTTGTAAGCATAATGTAGATAACATTTATGATTGACAACAAGAACATTTCATATCATGATGTGCTTCTTTTACTAATTTTGTAAAAGGTACAGATTTGCAGTCAGGTATTGTCAAATATAGAAACCGTTCTCTGTCAACTATAGTGCTCGAAGTTAATGAGCACTGTTCACATTTATTATCCCATTTGTTTCTGAGTCCCAAAAAACTCTTAATCTGCATTCCTTCATCTTTTAATACACAAAGCATAACCATCAGAAACTCTTGTGCATCTTGTTGTATATTAGGGCTGAACGTTAAAAATCCAGTACATGTATCCAAGAGTTGGCGAATACCAGAAGCAGAATGGATCTTACTTCTGTCAGTTCTCAATTGTTGAAATAAGGTAAAAAGTGCAGAACATAATATTTTGTTGTTGACTTTCCATAATTTCACCATAAAGATCTTCTAGATAAAATATATCATTTAGAATAACATTACCATAGCAGTTGACACCAGAAGCATTTCATCATTGGTATCCCACAACATCTTCACTTGTTTGTATTTTCTGTTTCTTTACATGTTTTCTTTTCTCTTGAATTGTTTTCTGCTTTTGAACCACACTTGATTCATCAACATGTTTGTGTTTTAAACACACAACAGGTTTTTCATTAATAGGATATTCACCTAAAGTTGGTGCATGAAGTCTTCTTAAACGATTATATTTTCTTTCACAATTTGCACCAGCACTAACCTTGTTTTCATCGAAATCAATCAAATACAAACAAGCCTCGAGATATTGCAACATATGCCATTCTCTCTTTAAAAGCAGTTCTTCCAACATTTACTAAAGCATTATCTACACTTAAACCTTATGATTTATGAATGGTTATTGCATATGCTAAACAGAAAGGAAACTGTTTTTTACGAACATACAAGTTTTTACCAGCAAAAAATGTACAGAACAATGCCAAATCTGTCTTACCTTTGTAATTTGATCAAATTTATTTTTCAAGAGTTCAATTGCATTTCTGTTTTGATATTTTAGAAATTCAACAACTTTCCCCATTGCTCCATTCACTAAACCTTCTTCAATATTCAAATTACGCCTCTAAATTACCCGACAGTTTTTACATACATCTAAAAACAATTCTAAGCCAGCAGTTTTTGATAGACTTTTCCAAAGAATCCAATTTAGTCTGTAGTTTATTTGAAAGAAGAATTGTTAATCCTTGATGCTCAATGTTATCAATAGCTTCAATGTGAACATTTTCTTGATTTTTCAATTTCGGAAGCTCTTGATTAAACATAGAACACTCTTGCACTGCAGGCATTAAGCAAACTATAGACTTTTTTCTGCAATTTTCTTGTAAATTACTGCTGCTGGTGTGTTTTCAGTTGTAAACAAGTTCTGTAGTATTAAACTTTGTAAAGCTTGTTTACCATGTTTGGTTAGAACATCAATTCTTACAACTTTCAGAATACTTCCATAATCTTCATCACTTGCTTGTCGCATATTCTGAGTTAGTTCTTTATATTTAAAATTTTATAAGAGATTCACATTTCCAATACTTCCCAAAGATTTCCTAGTGTCTTCATGTAGAAGAATTTTAAAGACTGGTTCTCCTTATACAGAAATTAGTTGTAGCAGATCTCCAAATACAATTAAATGTTTTCCTTCAAAGAGAAAGTTATAATCTGTTTTTAATACCTGCTGCATTCTCAAATGTATGAAAGCAAGTATTAAATTTGAGACCATGCTCACCGTATCAATAATTAAGAGTTCCATCTTCTTCAGCAGTCTTGACACTTCATAAGAAGCTTCTCCAGACAACTTCTGATATTCTAATTTATTATAATGCTCAACTGGTAACATCAGTAATCTATGCAAAGTAATTCCTTTAACATTGTGCACAGCTAATCCAGTTGGAGCTGTTACCACACAGGATAAATGTGAACCAGTAGCTTTTTGAAGATACCTGGTCAAAACTTTAATTAAAAAACCTTTAGCCGTTACAGCTTGACCACTGATATACATCAGAATAGGTTTAAATTATGAACATACACATTCTTTTTTTCATGTAACAAACCATGTTCTATCTGTTCTCTCACTTGAACTTATATTTACTTGTTTTTCTAACTTTTCTAATGTTGTATTCTCCTCTTATGCTTGTTGCATTGCAATTTGGACTTCATGCATAGCAATCGCTTCTTCATTTTCCACTATTGGTTGTCCAGTTGGATCTTGAATACAGGGCCCAGAGCTTTGACTATCTTGAGAACTTTCATTAGCAACTTCAGATGCAATACTCTTCCTTTCAGCCCTCGTTGTAAGTCTGTTGGTGGCAGTTTACCTGTTTAAAAGCAGTATCTACTATGCTTTCAATATGCTTTTTCTGTTTGAATTGCAGCACTTTCTTTTTATATTTCCAGCATCCTTTTATTCAACTCTGAATTACACTATTTTGAAAAAGTCTTTGATGAATTTCTTGAAATTGTTTTTGTCTACGGGTAACAAATACTCTTTCCTTATAATTTTTTTCTTGCTACAAGCAAAAGAAATTGTGGCAGTGTTTCCCTGACAAGAGAGAAAACGTCTGCACATTAAGTAATATTCTTCACAGTGTAATTCTTTAAGTCGTATAATTTAGAGCAAGATAAATATTGAGTTGCCTGTAAACGGGTGCTCTTGTGGCCTGATACACACCCACCACCAGGGATGTCAACAAGGCATGAATGCCTAAATAACAAGAAAAAAGATAACAAGCCACTTTAGCACTCCTGTTTATGTTCAATTAGTATTCTAACATAGAAAATCATCAGGTTATATTCAGAGTCCAAACCTGTTGCACTATCTAGCATTAGTCCATAATTTATAGTTCATATAGTGTCCAGTATTTGTACAACTCCAAATTCAGAGATCCAAGCCAGGTTGTATTCCTCTAAAGATTCTTTTATTAATTATCAAATGGTTTTATAACAACTTCGCAGCTCACACCGCCGACACGTGTTTCGTCTCACAGAGACTTTTTCAAGGCAAAAGAAGAGATATATGGATGACTAATGTCAGGCGACCACGGTATTGTGGCGAGAATGTATCACCCAGAAGTGTCTCCTCAATAATGGTAGGGGGTAGGTTAAGAAACCCTTCCTTCCTATCAGTATAAGTTAGGCTGAATGTCAGTTCTTCTAATATTCAATAAAGTTGCTGTTGGCGCAAAAGATCAAAGTTCAGTATATAGAGTATATTCTGTACCTAACCGCCAGTATCACTCAAAATGTAGGTGCCAGTATTTGTTGTGCAGTAAAACAAAACTTGGCGGGTAGTCTCTCCTGGTAGTTAAAATGAATTTGTGGTGAACAAGACCATGATAAGTCTCTAGCGAGTCAATAGTCAGCCGAATCAGTAACCGTTGCCAAAACGCACCAGCTTCAAGTGGATCCCCACCGAAACTAGAAGAACTGTCACCTAGGCCCTCATCACCAGCAGGCTGGACTACGGATCTGCCTTCTACGCAGGAACGTCGGCCAAGCTTCTGAGATGACTGCAAGGCATCCAAAACACCTCAGCATGTCCAATCCTCGGTATCCCTCACCACAGCCACATCACACCCCACCTGAGAGACCTGCACTGGCTCCCAGTCAACAAGAGAATAACCTTCAAGCTCCTCATCAATGCAAACAAAGCTCTCCACAACACCGGCCCAGCATATCTCAACAGACAACTCAGCTTCTACACCCCCACCCACCAGCTCCGCTCTGCCGGCCTCGCCCTCACCACATTCCCCTACATCTGAAGAACGACCGCCGATGGCAGATCATTCTCCGACCTCGCTGCCAAGACCTGGAACACCCTCCCCGCCAACCTACGGCAGACCCAAGACATACTGGCCTTCAGAAGACTCCTCAAGACCTGAATCTTTGATCAGTAGCAGCACCCAAACCCCAGCGCCTTGAGACCCTCACTGGTATGTAGTGCGCTCTACTAATGTCCTGATTGATTGATTGATTGGTTTATAAAAAGAAACAAACAGTGCTTTATCTAGCATAAATATAGCACACAGTGGGAGTGACATGTCCCCCCCATGGGCTGGCTTGTAGAGGGAAAGCTGCAGGCCATCGGCTCCTAGAGGGACAGCTGCATGCCAGATTGCAGATGGAGATGTGAGAGCCAGCTTGCAGAGGGACAGCTATGGGTCTAGTCGCTTAGGGAGAGCTGCAGCCATCGGCTTGCAAAAGGATACTTGCGATCGCTGATGTGGGTTGAGGGAGAGTGAAGAGAGTATCTGGCAGAGGGAAAGCTGCAGTGTATTTCCAGTATTGGCTTGCAAAGGTAGATCTACAGGCCTGACGGCTTCTAAAGAGAGAACTGCGGGCCGTTGGTATGGAGAGGAACAGTTGCGTACCAATTCAGTGATGGATAGCTGCGGGGCACCTCGCACAGCAACATCTGCGGACCACTGCAGACAGGTGATGTGCAAACGAGGGTGAAGGAGGTATCTGCCAGAGGTAGAGCTGGAGTATATTTTCAGTGATGGCTTGGAGAGTTGCAGCTGCAGGCCCGACTGCTTGCAGGCGAAGAGCTGCAAGGTGACTGGTGATTCGTAGAGGGATAGGTACGAGCTGGCAGGCTGGTTCGTACATTATGAGCTGCGAGCCGACTGGCTGGCTCGTAGAGGGAAAGCTGCGGCCCATTGGCTCGCAGAGGGAGCACTGAGAGCCAGATCGCAGAGGAACAGCTGTGGGCCGACTGCTGTAGGGAAAGGTGTGGGCCGTCGGCTTCCAAAGGGATAGGTGCGGGACAGTGATGTGGCAAGAGGGAGCATGAAGAGGGTATCTTGAAGAGATTGAGCTGCGGTATATATTCAGTATTGGCTTGCAGAGATACAACTGCGGGTCCGATGGCTCGCACACAAAGAGCTGCAAGCCAACCGGTGTTTCGCAGAGGGAGAGTTGCTAGCCGGCAGGCTGGCTTGTACAGGAAGAGCTGCAAGCCGACTGGCTGGCTTGTAGAAGGAGAGCTGCAGCCTGTTGACTCACACAGGGAGAGCTGCGGTGCCGGCTCGCAGAGGAACATCTGTGGGCCAACTGCTATAGGGAAAGGTGCAGGCCATCAGCTTGCAAAGGTATAGGTGTGGGAGGGTGATCTGGGGAGAAGGAGCGTGAAGGGGGTATCTTGCAGAGCGAATGCTACGGTATATTTCTAGTATTAACTTGTACACCGTCAACTGCGGGCCTAACAGCTCACAGACGAAGAGCTGTGAGCCGACGGGTGGTTCGCAGAGGGAGAGTTCCGAGCCGGCGGGCTGGCTCATACACGAAGAACTGTGAGCCGACTAGCTGGCTCGTAGAGCGAGAGCTGCGGCCCGGCAGCTTGCAGAGGGAGAGCTGCGGGTGAGCTTGCAGAGTAACAGCTGTGGGCCGACTGCTATAGGGAAAGGTGTGGGCTGTCGGCTTGCAAAGGGATAGGTGCGGGACAGTGATGTGGGGAAAGGGAGCATGAAGGGGGTATCTCGCAGAGAGAGAGCTGCAGTATATTTCCAGTGTTGGCTTGCAGAGGTACAACTGCGGGCCCGAAGGCTCACAGATGAAAAGCTGCGAGCCAACTGGCTGCCTCGCTGAGGAAGAGCTGCTGGCTTGCTTGCATAGGGACAGCTGTGGGCCGACTTGCATACGGAGAGCTGCGGGCCATCAGCTTGCAAAAGGATACCTGTGACAGGTGATGTTGGGTGAGGGAAGGTGAAGGGAGTATCTAGCAGAGGGAAAGCTGTTGTATATTTCCAGTGTTGGCTTGCAGAGGTAGAACTGCAGACCTGATGGGTTCTAGAGGGAGAACTGCGAGGCTTTGGCTTGCAGAGGAACAGCTGCGTGCTAATTCACAGAAGGAAAGTTGCAGGCCGGCTTGCACTGCAGCAGCTGTGGCCCGCTGCAAGCCAGTGTTGTGGTGCAAACAAGGGTGAAGGGAGCTGCGGTATATTTTCAGTTCTGGCTTGGAGAGTTACATTTGCGGGCCCGACAGCTCACAGAAGAAGAGCTGCGAGCGGATGGGCTGCCTTGCAGACGCAGAGCTGCGATCCGATGGCCTGGCTCACAGAGGGAGAGCTGCGGGGCGTCAGTTGACAGCTGGCTCGCAAAGGGAGACCTGTGAGCCGACCAGCTATCTCGAAGAGAGAAAACTGCGGTATATTTCCAGAGTTGGCTTGCAGAGGCTGCCCTCCCTCTAAGAGCCAGCCAGTCCGATCGCAGCTCTTCCTCTACTAGGCAGCCTGCCAGCTCTCATCTCTCTCCCTGTGAACCACCCACCGGTCAGCTCGCAGCTGTCCGTCTGCGAGCCATTGTGCCAGAAGGGTTAATCTGTACAAGCCTTCGAATCCGTAACTCTACCTCTACTAGCCAACACTGAATATAATGCAGCTCTCCCTCTACGAGATACCCCTTCACCCTCCCTCACATCAACAGCCCGCAGCTATCCTATGCAAACCAACACCTCGCAGCTCTCCCTCTGCAAACTGTGGGGCCTGCTGCTCTACCTCTGCAACACAACACATCACCAGCCTGCAGCTCTCCGTCTCCAAACTAGTACTGTCAATATACCTCGGCTCTCTCTCCGAAATACCTCCTTCACTCTCCCTTGCCCCCGATCACCAGGCATTGTATATTATATCTAACAGTATGATCAAATATTCAAACCATGCATGCATATACAAAGCAAGGTACCTATTTACTTTTTGGTTTCCTCTCCATGTAATGTCTTCACATTGTAAATATGCTTGCAGTACAACACCTTCCTTGGCTTATATTCAAATATACCTCTCTGTCTGAAAAATCACCCCACAAGCTGTACACATAATATATCTGTTTCTTCTTTTATCTGCCTCAAATTAATAACACGTAAATATCCCCCTCCCTTCACCACTATTTTCAGACCAAGCATAATTTCCAAACGTGCAACATTTTCTTTATGTCTGCCAAATGTATTTCTCAACACTAATCAACACTGTATCTGATTTACAAAACTACAGGATCGTCGGCTTGCAAAGGGATGCCTACGGGATGGTGATGTGGGGAGAGGGAGCGTGAAGGGGGTATCTCACAGAGAAAGGGCTACAGTATATTTCTAGTATTGGCCTGCAGAGGTGCAAATGAGGGCCTGACAGCTCGCAGACAAAGAGCTGCGAGCCGACCGGTAGTTCACGGAGGGAGATTTATGAGCCAGTGGGCTGACTCGTACAGGAAGAGCTGCAAGTTGACTGGCTGGCTCGTAGAGGGAGAGCTGCGGTCCGTCAGCTTGCAGAGAGAGATCTGTGGGACGGTGATTTGAGGAAAGGGGGCGTGAAGGTGTATTTCACAGGGAGAAAGCTCCAGTATATTTCCAGTGTTGGCAGGCAGAGGTACAACTGCGGGCCCGATGGCTCACAGACGATGATCTGCAAGCCGACTGGTGGTACTCAGAGGGAGAGTTGCGAGCCGGCAGGCTGGTTCATACAGGAAGAGCTAGGAGCCGACTGACTGGCTCATATAGGGAGAGCTGCGGCCCATAGGCTCTCAGACGAACAGCTGCAGGACGTCTCGAAGAGAAACAGCTGCAGGCTGACTGCTATAGGGAACGGTGCGGGCCATCGGCTTGCAAAGGGATACGTGCAGGATGGTGATGTAGGGAGAGGGAGCGTGAACAGTGCATCTTACAGAGAGAGAGCTGTGATATATTTCCAGTGTTGGGTTGTAGAGGTACAACTGCAGGCCCGACAGCTCGCATATGAAGAGCTGCTATCGGACCGTCGGGCAGGCTCATAAATGAAGAGCTGCAAGCCAACTGGCTGGTTTGTAGAGGGAGAGCTGTGGCCCATCGGCTTAAAGAGGGAGAAGTGCGAGCCCGCTTACAGAGAAACAGCTCCAGGCCAACTAATATAGGAAGAGGTGCGGGACGTTGACTTGGAAAGAGATAGCTGTGGGACGCTGATGTGGGTAGAGTGAGCATGAAGGAGGTATCTCGCCGAGAGGGAGCTGTGGTATATTTCTAGTGTTGGGTTGCAGAGGTACAACTGCGGGCCAGCACCTCACATATGAAAAGCTGCTATCCGACCGGTGGTTCGCAGAGTGAGAGTTGCGAGACGGAGGGCTGGCTCATAAATGAAGAGCTGTGAGCCAACTGGCTGGTTTGTAGAGGGAGAGCTGTGGCCCATCGGCTCGAAGAGGGAGAGGTGCGGGCCGGCTCACAGAGGAACAGCTCCGGGCTGACTAATATAGGAAGAAGTAGGGATGCTGACTTGGAAAGGGATATCTGCGGGAGAGTGTTGTGGGGAGAAGGAGGTGAAGGGGGTATCTCGCAGAGAGAGAGCTGCGGTATATTTCCAGTGTTGACTTGCAGAGGTACAACTGCGGGCCTGAGGACTCGCAGAGGGAGAGCTTATTCCTAAAACCATATGATCTTTCAAACATATGACACGTTACTTTTGTACCATTGAAACTGGTTATTTACTTCTCTTTACACTACAGATGCCACAAACATGCCAATAAAGGTATAAGTGCTATTTTCATACTAGATAAAGTTCTATTACTTAATTTTTATATAAACTACTGTTGGAGCACAAAATTGGAGTGGGAGATGAAGAGAGTAAACGGAGGTGTAAGTCCTAAACTTTTATTGTACAGTTCCTTTAATATACGTATATTAAGAGCTTTAAGTGGGATGAAAAAAATGGTGGGTGTCTGAAAGGGGTAGTAGTGTTCAGCACCGGTAAGACCCGGCCCACCTAAAGGCCTGCGTATATTGAGCACAGAGACACAACCTAACAATTTTTATCATTTATAATCACAGTTAGTTTACTATTGTGAAAAAATCGGACAGTAAAATTGCTAAGATTTTTTTTTCTATTTTATCTCTCACACATTTATAAAATATATCTTGGAAAGAAATGCCCCTCTCCACGTTTATTTCGTAAGAACGAGCAATAAATAATCCCTTTACCAGCATCTAGTCACTAAATACTAACACTGTGCACTGTACCCAATTGCAAACCACAAACAGTGTTTAGATATCTTAAAGTATCATCAAATGATTCAAACCATGCATACATACACAAAACAACGTGTATGTTTACTTTGTCCATTTTTTCTCCATGTAATCTTTGCACATTCTGAACGGATTCGCAGTATAACACCTGTCTTCACTTATATTTTAATGTACCTCACAGTGTAAATGTTATTATTATTATTTATAACATTCAAACTGATTGCAACATTGTCTATAGAGTACACATCCTACCAATGTGGCAAAAAATTTAGAATTTTTATTTTATAATATAAAAAGGTTTATTAGATTATTTTTATAAGCGGTACTGTTCGGAGCACAAAATGGTGGTGGGAGCAGAACAGACTAAATGAAGGTGTAATTCCCAAACTTTTTATGTATTGTCCTTTTACTATACGTATATTAACATCTTTAAGTGGCATGAAAAAATTGAAGACTGTCTTAAAGGGGTGGCGGAGCTCAGTACAGACAAAACCCAGACCACTTAAAGACCTGTGTATATTCAGCAGAAAAACACACCCTGACAATTACCTTCACTAATAATCACATTTAGCATTGTGAACAAAATCATCCAGAAAATATACAGAGAACTTTTTCATTTATTTATTATCTCTCACATATTTATAAAAAATGTCTTCTGAAGAAACGCTCCCCAACAACTTAGATTTCCTAGGAACACCCAAATCCAAAGCCTCCAAGTACCACACCAGCCTTCACTGATATTTAAATCTACCTCTCAGTGTAAAAAAGTATACCACAATTTGTGCACATACCATTTCTGGTTTTTGTTCCATCTATGTTAAGTTAATAACACATGAATTTTCTACTCCCACCCTTTCCCCTATATTTTCAGACTAAGCGTAATTTGGAAATGTGTGATATTCTGTTTATCTCCTCGGAATAGATATACAAATCCAAATAAACTCTACATATAATGTTCAAAACCATACAGTCTTTTACATATGACAACTTAAACCTTTCTTTGTGAAAAACTCCTAAACATATCTAAAGTACTTGTTTAACAACTAGTCACACTTTATCCATGTTTTAGAGCCAATGGGAAACACCACACTTTACTAACACCTTGTTAGTTAGAAATTAAAAATACTTCTAAAGTTAAATATATATCACATCAAATACTTAACCACTACTACAGAACACATAACACACCTTCTTACTTTCTAACTTTCCTTTGTAGTTTGTATGCATATTTCAAATGTCACAAACGCATGCAATTCTTTCTTTGTCACACAGTACATGTAATGCACCACTTTAATCAAGAATACAACCGGTAATGGCACAATTTCCCTGTTGCTCCACACATAAATACATGTAAAGAACAAATCAGAATAGTTCCTTCATTTTTTCAGTTTGCAAAACTTCTCTCTATTGGGTATGTTTGAACTTTCCATATAAACAGTTTTTGAAATATTTAAGGATACATACAGGTGAGAAATTCAACGTATTCTATCAACACACTTTCTAGAACATTCTACGGTATGTGCAGGTTCAAAGTTCATCATATTTTTAAACCTAACAACATTTTTTGCAATATTCTCTCGAACATTTAAAGGCATGTGCAGGTTAAAGGTTCACCATTGCTTTAAGTTCGAACAGTGCCTTCCAAATGCAAGTAGCAGGTGTGGTTGAGCTGAGCAAATTTTATCCTATGATATGTACTCCACGTTGAAACTGTTTTTATTAACCAATGACAAATATGATTTTCCTCAAATCTAACATGCACCCTACTTTTTAAAAAACGATGCTTTTCATCTCCCAATCAGTTATTGTTTTGTATGAGAAAAAGAAGTAGTTCCCCATCTTTAAACATATCTCCTATTCTACAAACAG
Source organism: Lissotriton vulgaris (assembly GCF_964263255.1). Classification (NCBI taxonomy): domain Eukaryota; kingdom Metazoa; phylum Chordata; class Amphibia; order Caudata; family Salamandridae; genus Lissotriton; species Lissotriton vulgaris. Next base: position 49,618 of record NW_028243549.1, read on the forward strand.
AGTGCATTAGCTACATACATCTATCCATACCTTCCAGCCATACCTTCAAAATGCTACTGTGGATCGTAGGACATAGCTATGTTTTCTGGTGCAAGAGGTATGGAGAACCGAGATGTATTGACTTAGACCTAAGTTTAAAAAATGTGAACATTAAAAGGTTTGCACAGGGAGTATTGAAATGGCACCAATTGAAGCCTATGGTTACAACCTCTTTGCATCTCCAACACCCTGACCTCATGATTGTGCACTGTGGTGGTAACGACCTAGGCACATTGACTGGGGTAGGTTTGAAAATGCTAATGAGCGACACCTTTAGACAATTGATGTTGCTTTGCCTCAAACTGTCTTTGTATATTCCAATATATGCCAAAGATAGAAGTGGAAAAGGTCCAACCAATTTTGTCCTCATATTGAAACACCTAGGAAGAATGTTCACAAAGTTGTGTCTGCATACCTCCGAGAGCATAGAATGGGGTCGATCTACAACAACAACATACTTTTTAGATATGGCTTAGATCTACAGAAGTGATGGAGTACACTTCACAGATCAGGGAAATCAAGTTTTTCTGAATAACCTGAAGCTGTGCATTCGCACTTATATGTAGCTTCAACTAATAAACACAAGGGCTCTTTTGAGAGACGCCTTATATTTTCAATATCAACTCGCCGAGTGACAGCTGAGGTCCAGTTAGCAGAGGGCGACCTGCGGGCCATTGTGCAAGCTCGCAGAGGGAGAGCTGAGGCCCATGGGCTCAGCTTGCAGAGGGGGAGCTACGGACTGTCAGCTTACAAAGGAAAAGCAGCGTACTGGCTCGCAGAGGGAAAGCTGTGGTCTAACTCGCAAAGGCAGAGCAACTGGCCGACAGGCCTGCTAGCAGAGACACAGCTATGAGCTAATGGGCTGGCTCGCAGAGGTAGAGCTGTGGGCCCAAGCTGCGAGCCGACAGGCTCACTCGCAGAGGGAGAGCAACGGCCGACGGGCCTGCTAGAAGAGTCACAGCAAAGAGCTAATGGGCTGGCTCACAGAGGTAGAGCTGCGGGCTCGATGGCTCGCAAACACAGAGCTCCGAGTTGACGGACTGGTAGTGTTTTAGGGTTTTAGGGTAGTGCAATGGAGTTTGTATAGTGTAGGGGGTCATGCTGGGGTAGTGTTATAGGGTTTAGGGTAGTGCAGTGGTGTTTGTGTAGTGTAGGGAGTCACGCTGGGGTAGTGTTTTAGGGTAGTGCAGTGTTTTTTTTTGTAATGTAGGGGGTCCTGCTGGGGGTAGTGTTTTACGGTTTAGGGTAGTGCAGTGGTGTTTGTGTAGCGTAGGGGGTCATGCTGGGGATAGTGTTGTAGGGTTTAGGGTAGTGCAGTGGTGTTTGGGTAATGTAGGGGATCGTGCTGGGGTAGCGTTTAGGGATAAGCGTAGTTCAGCGGTGTTTGGATAGTGTGGGGGAGTCGTGCCTGGGGTAGTGTTTTAGGGTTTAGGGCAGTACAGTGGTGTTTGGGTAATGTAGGGGAGCGTGCTGGGGGATCGTTTAAGGGATTAGCGTAGTGCAGTGGTGTTTGAACAGTGTTAGCATCGTGCTGGGGATAGTGTTTTAGGGTTTAGGGTAGTGCAGTGTTGTTTGGGTAATGTAGGGGATCGTGCTGGCGGTAGCGTTTTAGGGATTAGCGTAGTGCAGTGGTGTTTGGAAAGTGCAGGGCATCGTGCTGGGGTAGTGTTTTAGGGTTTAGGGCAGTACAGTGGTGTTTGGGTAGTGTAGGGGGTCATCCTGGGGGTAGTGTTTTACGGTTTGGGGTAGTGCACTGGTGTTTAGGGTAGTGCAGTGGTGTTTGTGTAGTGTAGGGGATGATACTGGAAGTAGTGTTTTAGGGTTTAGTGTAGCAAAGTGGTGTTTGGGTAGTGTACAGGGTCATGCTGGGGGCAGTATCTTACGGTTTAGGGTAGCACAGTGGTGTTTGTGTAGTGTATGGGGTCATGCTGGGGGTAGGGTTTTAGGGTTTAGGGTAGTGCAATGGTGTTTGTGTAGTTTAGGGGGATTTGCTGGGGGTAGTGTTTTAGGGTTTAGAGTAGTGCACTGGTGTATGTGTAGTGTAGGGGGTTGTGCTGGGGGTGATTTTAGGGTTTAGGGTAGTGCAGTGGTCTTTGGGTAGTGTAGGGGGTTGTGCTGGTAGGAGTGTTTTATGGTTTAAGGTAGTGCAGTGGTGTTTGGGTAATGTAGGGGATTGTGATGGGGTTGCGTTTTAGGGTTTATGGCAGTAGAGTTATGTTTGAGCACTTTATGGGGTCGTGCTGGGGGTAATATTTTAGGGTTTTGGGTAGTGCACTGGTGTTTAGGGTAGTGCAGGGGTGTTTGTGTAGTGTAGGGGATCATGCTGGCAGTAGTATTTTAGGGTTTAGGGTAGCACAGTGGTGTTTTCGTAGCATAAAGGGTCATGCTGGGGATAATATATTACGGTTTAGGGAGGCACAGTGGTGTTTGTGTGGTGTAGGGGGTCATGCTGGCAGTAGTGTGTTAGGGTTTAGGGTAGCGCAGTGGTTTTGGGTAGTGTAGGGGGTCAAGCTGGGGGTAGTGTTTTAGGTTTTAGGGTAGTGCAGTGGTGTTTGGGTAGTGTAGGGGCTGGTGCTGGGGGTGGATTTTGGGTTTAGGGTAGTGCAGTGGTGTTTGGGTAGTGTAGGGAGTTGTGCTGTAGGTAGTGTGTTGGGGTTTAGGGTAGTGCAGTGGTCTTTGAGTAGTGTAAGGGGTCATGCTGGGGGTAGTGTTTTAGGGTTTAGGGTAGCGCAGTTGTCTTTGGGTAGTGTACAGGGTTGTGCTGGGGGTAGCATTTTAGGGTTTAGGATAGTTTAGTGGTGTTTGGGTAATGGAGGGGGCCATGCTGGGAATAGTGTATGGGGTCGTGCTGGGGGTAGTGTTCTAGAGTTCAGTGTAGTGTAGTTGTGTTTGTGTAGTGTAGGGGGTTGTGCTGGGGCAGTGTTTTAGGGTTCAGAGCAGTGCAGTTGTCTTTGGGTAGTGTACAGGGTTGTGCTGGGGGTAGCATTTTAGGGTTGAGGATAGTTTAGTGGTGTTTGGGTAATGGAGGGGGCCATGCTGGGAATAGTGTATGGGGTCGTGCTGGGGGTAGTGTTCTAGAGTTCAGTGTAGTGTAGTTGTGTTTGTGTAGTGTAGGGGGTTGTGCTTGGGGCAGTGTTTTAGGATTTAGGGCAGTGCAGTGGTGTATGGGTAGTGTAGGGGGTCGTGCTGGTGTAGTGTTTTAGGGTTTAAGGTAGTGCAGTGGTGTTTAGGGTAGTGCAGTGTTGATTGTGTGGTGTAGGGGATCGTGCTGGCAGTAGTGTTTTAAGAATTAGGGTAGCACAGTGGTGTTTGTGTAGTGTAGGGGGTCATGCTGGTTGTAGTATTTTAGGGTTTAGGGTAGCTCATTGGTGCTTGGGTAGTGTAGGGGGTCATGCTGGGGGTAGTGTTGAGGGTTAAGGGTAGTGCAGTGGTGTTTGGGAAGTGTAGGGACTCGTGCTGGGTGTACATTTGGGGTTAAGGGTAGTGCAGTGGTGTTTTGGTAGTTTAGGGAGTTGTGCTGGGGGTAGTGTTTTAGAGTTTAGGGTAGTGCAGTGGTCTTTGAGTAGTGTAGGGAGTCATGCTGTGGGTAATGTTTTAGGGTTTAGCGTAACACAGTGGTGCTTGGGTACTGTAGGAGGTCATGCTGGGGGTAGTGATTTAGGTCTTAGGGTAGTGCAGTGGTGTTTGGGTAGTGTAGGGGGTCCAGCTGGGGGTACAATTAGGGTTTAAGACAGTGCAATGTTGGGTACTGTAGGAGATTGTTGTGGGGGTAGTGTTTCAGAGTTCAGTGTAGTGCAGTGGTATTTGGGAAGTGTACGGGGTTGTGCTAGGGGTAGGGTTTTAGGGTTTAGGATAGTGCTGGGGTGTTTTGGTAGTGTAGGGGATCGTGCTGGACTTACTGTAGGGGGTTGTGCTGGAGTAGTATTTTAGGGTAGTGTGGTGGCGTTTGTGTAGTGTAGGGGGTCGTGCAGGGTGTAGTGTTTTCGAATTTAGTGCAGTGCAGTTGTGTTTGGATAGTATAGGGGTTGTGCTGAGTGTAGTGTTTTAGGGTTCATGGCAGGGCAGTGATGTTTAGGGTAGTGCAGTGGTGTTTGTGGCGTGTCGAGGATTGTGCTAGCAGTAGTGTTTTAGGGTTTAGGTTAGCGCAGTGGTATTTCGAAAGTGTACAGTGTCATGCTGGGGATTGTATTTAGGGTAGCATACTGGTGTTTGTGTAGTGTAGTGGGTCATGATAGCTGTAGTGTTTTCAGGTTTAGGGTAGCACAGTTGTGCTTGGTAAGTATGGGCAAAATTTGCAAACTTGCGTTCCGCGAATTGGTGCGAAATGGCAAAAAAAAATCTGCAAGTTCGCAAAGTTTCCCACGAACTCACAGATTTTTGTGCCATTTCCACAAATTTGTGACCACGTCTGCCTGTAACTTTGCCAGCGCACCAAAAGGCGCCGAGGCCCCTTGAGTGAGCTGCCATTATAGTGGGGACGGGCGGGAAGACGTTTCATACCGCTAGTGTGTGGTGGACGGGGCCAAACGGGCGGGGCTTCTATGCGAGTTCACATGCATCTTGTTTATAAAGGTTCAGAGACCGAGCAGAGCAGCAGATGAGGAGCAAGCAGCCTCCTGGTCACAGGAGCTACACGGGGACGGCGCTCGGGAAGCTCATGGATGCAAAAATATGTTTGGCACAGGACCCCAGAATCCTTCAGATGTCCAAGATAGCTCTGCTGCGCGTGTTGGTACAAAGCCATTCTGATCCTGCTCAGTGGGTTCAGGCGCATGTAGCTGTTGCTGCTGGACAATGTCCCATCTCATACTAAAGTGCCCCGTACAGCATATGCTGGTGCTGGGCAGTAGGGTCAGTAGCATGCTGGTGGTCCACGCCTAGTACATGGGCATACCGGTGCTAAGGGGGACACGTGTTTATTGGTGCTGTGTAGAAAGTTATGACTTTACATTTTGACTGCACCAGATGGTGGTACCACCTACACGGACCAGGAGCATCCAGGCACCAGACTTCATGGTGCAAGAGCAAAATGGTGCTCTGCGGTACGGGTATATATGTACTGGGGGCAGGTGGGCACTTAGCACAATGTGTGCTCACACCCAGAGGGCTCTCAGGCAATTGAACACAAATGATTTTCACACTGAGAGGGCTCTGGGGCAGTTCAGTAGCACGGGGGCTCACACCCACTGGGCACCGGGGTGGTTCAGTAGTGTGTGGGTTCACAATCCCTGGGCAGCTCAGCAGTGCGGGGGCTCACACCCATAGGGCTCCCGGGCAATTTAGCAGCATCACCCTCTGGTTCATCACTGCCACCCTCTGGTTCATCACTGCCATCCTCTGGTACACCACTGCCACCCTCTGTTTCAGCACTGCCACCCTCTGGTAGACAACTGCCACACTCTGGTTCACCACTGTCACCCTCTGGTTCATCACTGTCACCCTCTGGTTCATCACTGCCACCCTCTGGTTCATCACAGCACCCTCTGGTTCACCACTGCCACCCTCTGGTCCACCACTGTCACCCTCTGGTTCACCACTGCCACCCTCTGGTTCATCACAGCCTTCTCTGGTTCACCACTGCCACCCTCTGGTTCATCACTGCCACCCTCTGGTTCATCACTGTCACCCTCTAGTTTATCACTGCCACCCTCTGATTCACCACTGCCACCCTCTGGTTCATCACTGCCACCCTCTGGTTCACCACTGCCACCCTCTGGTTGATCACTGCCATCCTCTGGTTCATCACAGCACCCTCTGGTTCACCACTGCCACCCTCTGGTTCATCACAGTTCCCTCTGGTTCACCACTGCCACCCTCTGGATCATCCTTGTCACCCTATGGTTCATCACTGCCACACTCTGGTTCACCACTGGCACCCTCTGTTTCATCACTGTCACCCTATGGTTCATCACTACCACCCTCTGGTTCATCACTGCCACCCTCTGGTTCACCACTGTCACCCTCTGGTTCACCACTGCCAACCTCTAGTTCATCACAGCACCCTCTGGTTCACCACTTCCACCCTCTGGTTCACCACTCTCACCCTCTGGTTCACCACTCTCACCCTCTGGTTCATCACTTTCACACTCTGGTCCATCGCTGCCCCCCTCTGGTTCATCACATCACCCTCTGGTTCACCACTGCCACCCTCTGGTTCTTCACTGTCACCCTCTGGTACATCACTGCCACCGTCTGGTTTATAACTACCACCCTCTGGTTCACCACTCCCACTCTCTGGTTCACCACTGCCACCGTCTGGTTCATCACAGCACCCTTTGGTTCACAACTGCACCTTCTTGCTGAATGTGCAACAGAAAGTCCTTAATAAGCCACAGTTGGTCCAAAACTCGGCAGCCAGAAACTTAGCAGTTATCCCCAAGTTCCAATCTACCTCACCAACCATCCACCAACGTCATTGGTTGCCTATCAGAAGCCGGACCAGATTTAAGGCAATATGCATCGCATACAAAGCAATCAATAATATGGGACCACAATTCCTAAAACAATCACTAAGTCTATACACCTCCAACAGACCACTACGTTCCTCCTCAGAACACCAACTTCTGGTCCCACGCACCAAGAATTAATACATGGGGTTAGTGGATTTCACCCAGAGGGAAAGGATTTTGTGTTTGGTGACTAAGAAGAGATGTGATATTTGTTTGCCCACTGTAGAATGGAGTGTGTAGAATTCATCAGTGGGTCTGCCTAGGATGGCAAATTCTGAGAGTTTATTGCGGTCTTGACCCTGAATATGGGAGAGCAGCGAGAAGACAGCATCCCAAAAGATCTTCAGGAGGGGACATGATCACAAGGTCTGTATGAGGGTGCCAACACCACCACTCCTTCGCCAGCATGCCTCTGAGTGGCATTGATGACATCAGGGCGATGTGGAGTGATGTTCAACTTAACAAAATGCAATAAAGGATCTCTCTGTCCTGAGCATGGCGAGCAAAGTTAGTGGTGTGGTTATACACTTCCTGCCATTGTTTGGTATCTAGGCCTGATGTCTAGGGCTATGTGTGGTTCTTCCTCCTTTCAGCACAATTGAGGTAGTGCTTTGACTACCACTGTACATGTGTTAAGGAGGTTACAGATGTTGGAGACCATGTGTTTGAAGGAAGTGAGTCACTGAAGGAATTCCTTGAAAGGGGTGAGTGCTATCATCACTTGTGTTTTAATGCTACTGTGGGAGACCCGATGGTTAGTCTAAAAAAGTCTAGTAGGAGAAAGGGGATCCTCCCTCTACAGGCCATGTTATGAGGTCTGGAGTGAACTTTACATGCTCTAGGATGATTGTAACTGAGGAGGTCCAGGAGGTGAGCCACTGTTTGATAGTGACCAAGTCCCATACCACTAAAGTGGTTCTAGTGACAGAGGAAGCATGCATTAGTCTCCCTCTGATGGTCTTGGAAAACCATGGAACCTCACAAAATAGTCTCATTGGTAGTTTCTGGCCTATGAAGCAGCAGGTTCTGTTGGTTATCTCTTTGAGAAATTCAATCATATAGAGTAATTAGGAGTGTAGTAAGTGCAGCAATTCCAGCCCTCTCACCCGGTGATGTCTTATGCAGGTCTTGCAGGCCAGCCTGGGGAGTTCACCTTCACATATGTAGTACATAGAGACTGCTTGGAGGCAGATAATATCCTGCTTAGAGCTGGGTAAAGGTATAGCCTGAAATAGGTATAGGATGCACTGTAATAAGGTTATTTTAAGGGCCGCTATATGCCCCACCCATGAGAGTGAATGATATTTCCAGGACAACAGCGATGTTTTGGCCTTGTGTCAGAGGGATTTGATGTTGAGCTTATCACAAGAAGGGAGGAAGGGCATCAGGTAGATGTCCAAATACTTTATAGAGCTTACCATCCATCAAAATGGTGCTGTTGTTGCTAAGAATTCAGCTAGGGGGTTCTCACCTTCCGGCATTATGTTTTTGGATTTTGACATATTTATTTGTAGGGCCACAACTGCTTAAAAATTAGATAGGAGAGGAATCAGAGCTTGGAGTGAACACTACATCTCTCCAAGTGAGTAAAATGTTGCAAACAAAGGCAGAAACCTTGTTGGAGTCCCTCCAGAATGAGACGCCATTGATCTGTGGGACATTTCTTTTTCTCTGGAGACGTGGTTCTAAAAAAAAGTACAAATAGAAAAGTAGACAGGAGGCATCCTTTTCTACAGCCTCCACGTATCAAGATATGGGTTAAAGAATGACCATTGTTCCTACCTTTCACGTTATGGTTGCAATAAAGAGACAAAATCCATACTTGCAACCTGTTTTCCAGGTTGAATCTCTACAGCACCGTAGCGAGCATTCTCCAGTTGACCCTATCAGATGCCTACTCTGTATCTATTGACAAGAGGACAGCTGTCCTCCCCTTCCTCCTAGGTACATCAATAAAGTGAAGGTGAGTTTAGTTTTGACGCTAGTGATATGATTAAGTATAAAGCCTCCTTGAATAGTATAGATTAGATCGGGCATCAGTTTATTGATGCAATTGGCCATGCCCTTTGCAAAGAGTTTCAAATCAAGATTAATGGGCTGTAAGTTGGACAGAGCATCAAGTCTTTGCCTGGTTTGGGTATTGATGTGATAGACACTTCTGACATGCATGCGCATGCTTGTGGCTCCACTGTAGGGGTGATAAAAAAGAGTGATGAGGACAGGGAGGAACATTTGGGGAAAATCATTTAGAAGAGTGGTGTGAAGCCATTGAGACCGAAGGGTTTGGTGGTTTGAGTTGGTCGAATAGGGTGATAGAGCTTCAAAACCACGTAGGGATGAAAGTCTGGTTTCCCAGAGGGAGTTCAGGAACATCTCTCATTGCTCCATTTCGCCAATGTCCCTGCAGGTTTGATGGACCCACATTTTGTAGGCTAGTAGCGTTGCTCCTATTGTGGAAGCAAGCTCTCAGTCGAGTCTGTATGAAATTTGTTCCAATCAGTTCTAGTGTGCGTGGTTGACCCCATAACACCAACACACTCCACCTGCACTTGTTAGAAGGGGACTGCCTGTGTTGCAGTTTGAGTGCTAACTGCAACAGAAACAGCACCCCGCTAGCAATGAAAGAGGCACTACTCCGTGCACGCTAACCTTAAGGATCGGTTCTCCAGTGCTGCATTTCAGGATGTCATTGAAAAGGTCTGCGCGATAACAGGGGAGTTCTGCCTCAGCCATACTAGCCAGGAATCCCATAATGAAAATGTTGCTGTGGTGAGATCAATTTTCTATGTCTACCTCTTTCTTCTGGAGGCTGATAAGTTGATCTTCCAGCTGAAAGATATGTTGCTGTAGGGCTTCATATTTCTCTAGTTGTTTGTGCAGTGCCTGTTCTATCTGCGCTGAGTGCTCTCCAAGGTCGTCAGCATCCCGCTGGAAGTCTTGGAGATTGTGCTGAACATCTGTCTTCACTCCTCTGAAATCACCCTGTTCTCCATAACTAATTGGAGGAACAGATACAGTAAGGTGATGAGTGACATGCTTGGGCTCTTCAGGCAAGCAGGGCTTGGTTCCAGTGGCACAGTGAGCCCAAAACCCATGTCTTGGCATACCCATTATAATTTGGGCTTTGAATGGAAAAACAATAAGGTGATATATGGAATTCTTGAACTCATTTTAGACATTGGCAATTGCTCAGGCCACATCCCAATTATTCGTTTTTCACCCACCATTTCACCATAGTTTAGACTCAGCCATATACAAATCAGGCTTGACCCTTCTCCTCATGGGAACATTCCAGCCCAATCTGTCAGGCCAGGTCTATCCTGGAAAAGAACACAAGCAACCCAGGACCAGTTTTGTTCCTATTAGTGCTCTTCAGCCAGTTATAGTTGGAGGAGCTGACTTTTGGGGACGGGTTGAGCACAGTCCTCTTGGTTGCATTCTGGCTGGCCATTGTGGATAGTAATGGCGTTTCTCCATGGGGTTCATTCTAGGGTGGGCTCTGAATAAAAATTGTAATGGAAGAGACTTTTTTGCCTCCAGCCATTGCATCAGTATTTTTAAGGGTTTGGCCCGTGGGCGTATAGTGACTGGCTCCCAACGGTGTCTATAATGAAGGAAAACGAGTCTGACCTGAAAGTGGTGTGCCCTATTTCTGCGGGAGTTTCAGGTCAGAAATTTAAGGTTAGATAGTCTGCAGAGGGAAGTCCGGTAGTGGCTGCTGTCCCAGCCCACTGTGTAGCATTGTTGGGTGTGCTCCACCAGGCCAGTCCCCACTACAGGCAACAAGAAGGCTTGCGCCCCCATCTAGTTCCTTGGGTGTCACAATTGGGGATCTCGGAGTGGGAAACTCACCTTGTTGACAGTCTTGAATTAAGAATTCAATCTCCTCTCACTGTCTGCGACAGGGGAGAGACATGGAGATATGATGTGCCCCTGAGTTCCAGGAGCTGCCATTCATGAGCAGAGTGGTCCATTAAGTCCAGGGAGACTGAAGGGACGTCCCCCTGAGTCCATCAAACATGGTGGTGTTGCATTGTCTAAATAAAGCAAGCTACAACTCCAGTCTACCACCATGTACTGGGGCAGGCAGGCATATGTGAACTGGGCATCAGCCGAGCAAGTTGTGGCCTCCTTGCTGGTCAGTTGACACCAGGTAATGCATGGAGTTCTCCGCAGGATGTAGTTGGGCTGCAGGTGCCCTCCTGATGTCATTGAGCATGTCAGGAGATTCACAGAATGCAGGGGCTTATCGGATCCTGTTGAAGGCTGTATTATTGAATATATATATATTTTTTTTCCACTGGAAAAAAACATAGGTTTTACAGACGCTATACTTAGAAATTTGCATTTAAAAAACCTTTGCAATTCGCTAAAAAAAACGCAGGTTTTAGGGACGTTATAGTTAGAAATTAGCTTTAAAAAAACATTGAAAAACCCTGAAAAAACCATAAGTTTCAGGGATGTTATAGTTAGTTGGATATTTTACTCATACAAAACCAGAGAAATTCCACCCTTATAGTTAGTTCAGCTAACTATAACTTGCGCCCCCACAATGCACATATTACATCTTTCATGACATGGTCAGTGACATCACTGATGACAGTAAAACTGTTGTATAATGTAATATCACAACTTACGGTGTTACTAATCAAATAATACAACATAATTTAACATTTTGAAAACATATTTTTCTCCCTTTTTTCGCTGTTATCATATTCTACTTAACTTCACTATTCACAGTGATGTTAGTATAGTATCATTAGAAACAGCTGGGGAAAAACAATCAACTAGATTGTTAAAAAACAAACAAATGACTAATTCTTGCAGGCATAATATGAAATTAACACAAACATATCCAATACTATTTCCAATTTTTACATCTTACCTTTACTCAGTAGTTTCTGTTCAAATTTTTCCTCAAGGCCAAGTAATGTGGCGATTTTTTTTTTAATCATCCAGTATGAATTTCACATTTTCCCTCTAGGCCGAATAATGTATCTAAAATGTTTGTTCAGAAAAATTAAGCACGAGTTGGGTAATTCACAAGGCAATCTCGGTTTTATTTCTAAGTGTGTATCATTGCAGTGACTCCAACCATTATTGCCTTTTAAATATACAGTAAAATATATCCACGTGTGGTAGTAGCTCCAGCATGGAAAACAATAGCCAGTGTTGCGAAAGTTCTTCCAGAAATAGATACTTATCTAGCAACAACATTTCAAATTTTCGTTTTCACTTTTCTACCATTTGGTTATTATTAAAATTACTTATTTTCCAAATCTTTGTAAGCATAATGTAGATAACATTTATGATTGACAATAAGAACATTTCATATCATGATGTGCTTCTTTTACTAATTTTGTGTTTATTATCCTATTGGTTTCTGAGTCCAAAAAAACTCTTAATCTGGATTCCTTCATCTTCTAATACACAAAGCATAAGCATCAGAAACTCTTGTGGGCTCCCACCCTCTGGTTCACCACTGCCACCCTCTGGTTCATAACAGCACCCTCTGGTTAACAACTGCACCTTCTGGTTCATCACAACACCTTCTGGTTCACCACTGCCACCCTCTGGTTCACCACTGCCACCCTCTGGTTCATCACAGCACCCACTGATTCACAAATGCACCTTCTGGTTCATCACAGCACCCTCTGGTTCACCACAGAAGATTATGGGGAGAAAGTACACCTGCCCAGTCTCAACCGGGGGCTGGTTAATGTGTTACTGAATTTGAGCTTCATGTCCGGCACCTGCTTTCTTATCTGTAAGTGCTTCCTGTTGTGGTTTAATTTTTATGACAGCCTGGAGCATTGTGCCATACTGGTAACTATTCCCTGACCCTGCTTTGAGGGTCAGAGCACGGTCAAAGACTTGTTGCAAGTAGGCAACAACTCTGGAGGCGCCACTCAAAAAGCACTTACAGGGTTACAGCAGGTGCCCATGTTGAAGTTAATTTCTTTGTAACCATTTTGAAAATGGTTACAAAGAAATTAGCTTCAACTTGGGCACCTGCTGTAACCCTGTAAGTGCTTCATGTACTTCAGTTTTTGAAAATCCGTCTCGCACACAATTTTGCGGATTTTTCTGCAATTTCACGAGATTCGCAGACCGTGAAATTGCAGAAAATCCGCACATTCTGAGAACGGAACGGATTTTACGCCCATGCTTAGTGCTTGGGTAGTGTAGAGGGTCATGCTGGGGGTAGTGTTTTAGGATTTAGGGTAGTGCAGTGGTGTTTGGGTATTGTAGGGGCTCATGCTGGGGGTACATTTAGGGTTTAGGGTAGTGCCGTGGTGTATGAGTAGTGTAGGTGGTCAAGCTGGGGGTAGTGTTTTAGGGTTTATCGTAGCACAGTCGTGCTTGGGTAGTGTAGGGGTCATGCTGTGGGTAGTGTTTTAGGATTTAGGGTAGTGCAGTGGTGTTTGGGCGGTGTAGGGGCTCATGCTGGGGTACATTTTCGGTTTAGGGTAGTGCAGTGGTGTATGAGTTGTGTAGGGGGTCAAGCTGGGGGTAGTGTTTTAGGGTTTAGAGTAGCACAGTGGTGCTTGGGTAGTGTAGGGGGTCGTGCTGGGGGTAGTGTTTTCGGTTTTAGGGTAGTGCAGTGGTGTTTGGGTAGTGTAGGGGCTCTTGCTGGGGGTACATTTGGGGTTTAGGTTAGTGCAGTGGTGTTTGGGTAGCGTAGGAATTCGTGCTGGGGTAGTGTTTTAGGGTTTAGGGTAGTGCAGTGGTGTTTGAGATGTGTAAGGGTTCATGCTGGGGGTAGTGTTTTAGAGTTTAGGGTAGCGCAGTGGTGCTCGGGTAGTGTAGGAGGTTGTGGTGCTCTGGTAGTGTAGGAGGTTGTGCTGGGGGTAGTGTTTTAGGTTTTAGGGTAGTGCAGTGGTGTTTGGGTAGTGTAGGGGGTCATGCTGGGGGTACATTTAGGATTTAGGGTAGTGCAGTTGTCTTTGGGTACTGTAGGGGGTTGTGCTATGTGTAGTGTTTTAGAGTTCAGAGCAGTGCAGTTGTCTTTGGGTAGTGTACTGGGTCATGCTGGGGGTAGCATTTTAGGATTTAGGATAATGCAGTGATGTTTGGGTAGTGTAGGGTTCATGCTGGGAATAATGTATGGGGTCATGCTGGGAGTAGTGTTTTAGGGTTTAGGGTAGTGTAGTGGTGTTTGTGTAGTGTAGGGGGTCATGCTGAGGGTAGTGTTTTAGGATTTAGGGCAGTGCAGTGGTGTTTGGGTAGTGTTAGAGGTTGTGCTGGTGGCTGTGTTTTAGGGTTTAAGGCAGTGCAGTTGTGTTTAGGGTAGTGCAGTGGTGTTTAGGGTAGTGTAGGGGATAGTGCTGGCAGTAGTGTTTTAGAGTTTGGGGTAGCGTAGTGGTGTTTGGATAGTGTACAGTGTCATGCTGGGGATTGTATTTTACAGTTTAGGGTAGCATAGTGGTGTTTGTGTAGTGTAGAGGGTCAAGATGGTGGTAGTGTTTTAGTGTTTAGGGTAGCACAGCTGTGCTTGGGTAGTGTAGGGGTCATGCTGGGGGTAGTGTTTTAGGATTTAGGGTAGTGCAGTGGTGTTTGGGTGGTGTAGGGGCTCATGCTGGGGTACATTTAGGGTTTAGGGTAGTGCAGTGGTATATGAGTAGTGTAGGGGGTCAAGCTGGGGGTAGTGTTTTAGGGTTTAGGGTAGCACAGTGGTGCTTGGGTAGTGTAGGGGGTCTTGCTGGGGTAGTGTTTTAGGTTTAGGGTAGTGCAGTGGTGTTTGGGTAGTAGAGGGATTTGTGCTGGGGGTACATTTGGGGTTTAGGTTAGTGCAGTGGTTTTTGGGTAGTGTAGGAATTTGTGCTGGGTGTAGTATTTTAGAGTTGAGGGTAGTGCAGTGGTGTTTGAGTAGTGAAGGGTCATCCTGGTGGTAGTGTTTTAGGGTTTAGGGTACTGCATTGGTGCTGGGAAGAGTACGATGTCATGCTGAGGGTAGTGCCTTAGGTTTTAGGGTAGTTCAGTGGTGTTTGGGTAGTGTAGGGGGCCGTGCTTGGGTACATTTAGGGATTAGGGCAGTGCAGTGTTCTTTGGGTACTGTAGAGTGTTGTGCTGGGGGTAGTGTTTTAGAGTTCAGAGTAGTGCCGTGGTCTTCGGGTAGTGTATGGGGTCATGCTAGGGGTAGCGTTTTAGGGTTTAGGATAGTGCAGTGGTGTTTTGGTAGTGTAGGGGGTTGTGCTGGGGTAGTGTAGGAAGATGTGCTGGGGGTAGTTTTTTAGGGTAGTGTTGTGGCATTTGTGTAGTGTAGGGGGTCGTGATGGGGGTATTGTTTTAGGATTTAGTGCAGTGCAGTTGTGTTTAAGTATTATAGGGGTTTGTGCTGGGGGTAGTGATGTAGGGTTTAGGGCAGTGCAGTGGTGTTTAGGGTAGTTCAGTGGTGCTTGTGTAGTGTAGGGGATTGTGCTGGCAATAGTGTTTTAGGGTTTGGGGCACCGCAGTGGTGTTTGGGTAGTGTACAGGGTCATGCTGGGGGTAGTATTTTAGGGGCTAGGGTAGCACCGTGGTGTTTGTGTAGTGTGGGGGTTAAGCTGGCGGTAGTGTTTTGGGTTTAGGGTAACACAGTCATGCTTGCATAGTGTAGGGGGTTTTGCTGGGGGTATTTTTTTATTATTTAGGGTAGTGCAGTGGTGTTTGGGTAGTGTAGGGGCTCATTCTGGGGGTACATTTAGGGTTTAGGGTAGTGCAGTGGTGTATGAGTAGTGTAGGGGATCATGCTGGGGGTAGTGTTTTATGATTTAGGGTAGCACAGTGGTGCTTGTGTAGTGTAGGAGGTCATGCTGGGGGTAGTGTTTTAGGTTTTAGGGTAGTGCAGTGGTGTTTGGGTAGTGTGGGGGCATGTTTTGGGGTACATTTCAGGTTTAGGGTAGTACAGTGGTGTTTGGGCAGTGTAAGGATTCGTGCTGGGGGTAGTGTTTTAGGATTTAGGGTAGTGCAGTTGTGTTTGAGTAGTGTAGGGGGTCATGCTGGGGGTAGTGTTTTAGGGTTTAGGTTAGCGCAGTGGTGCTTGGGAAGTGTAGGAGGTTGTGCTGGGGTAGTGTTTTGGTTTTTGGTTAGTGCAGTGGTGTTTGGGTAGTGTAGGAGGTCGTGCTGGGGGTACATTTAGTGTTTAGGGTATTTCAGTAGTCTTTGAGTACTGTAGGGTGTTGTGCTGGGGGTAGTGTTTTAGATTTCAGAGCAGTGCAGTTGTCTTTGGGTAGTGTACAGGGTTGTGCTGGGGTAGCATTTTAGGGTTTAGGATAGTGCAGTGGTGTTTGGGTAGTGGAGGGGGTGGTGCTGGGAAGAGTGTAGGGGGTCATGCTGGGTGCAGTGTTTTAGGGTTTAGGGTAGTGTAGTGGTGTTTGTGTAGTGTAGGGGGCATGCTGGTGGTAGTGTTTTAGGATTTAGGCATTGCAGTGGTGTTTGGGTAGTGTAGGGGGTCATGCTGGGGGTATTTTTTAGGGTTTAGGGCACTGCAGTGGTGTTTAGGGTAGTGCAGTGGCGGATGTATGGTATCGGGAATCATGCTGGCAGTAGTGTTTTAGGATTTAGGGTAGCGCAGTGGTGTTTGGGTAGTGTACTGGGTTGTGCTTTGGGTAGTATTTTACAATTTAGGGTAGCACCGTGGTGTTTGTGTAGTGTGGGGGGTTGTGCTGGATGTTGTATTTTAGGGTTTAGGGTAGCACAGTGGTGCTGGGGTAGTGTAGGGGTCATGCTGGGGATAGTGTTTTAGGTTTAAGGGTAGTGCAGTAGTGTTTGGGTAGTGTAGGGACTCGTGCTGAGGATATATTTGGGGTTAAGGGTAGTGCAGTGGTGTTTGAGTAGTGTAGGGAGTTGTGCTGGGGGTAATGTTTTAGAGTTTAGGGTAGTGCAGTGGTGTTTGAGTAGTGTAGGGGGTCATGCTGGGGGTAGTGTTTTAGGGTTTAGGGTAGTGCAGTGTTGCTTGGGTAGTGTAGGAGGTCATGCTGGGGGTAGTGTTTTAGTTTTTAGGGTAGTGCAGTGGTGTTTGGGTAGTTTAGGGGATCATGCTGGTGTTTAGGACAGTGCCATGTTGTTTTGGTACTGTAGGGGGTTGTGCTGGGGATAGTGTTTTAGAGTTCAGAGTAGTGCAGTGGTCTTTGGGTAGTGTACATTGTCATGCTAGGGGTAGCATTTTAGGGTGTAGGATATTGCAGTGGTGCTTTGGTAGTGTAGGGGGTTGTGCTGGGTGTAGTGTAGGGGTCATGCTGGGGGTAGTGTTTTAGGGTAGTGTAGTGGTGTTTGTGTAGTGTAGTGGGTCGTGCTGGGGGTTAGGTTTTAGGACTTAGTGCAGTGTTGTTTAGGATAGTGTAGTGGTATTTGTGTAGTATAGGGGATGTGCTGGGGGTAGTGTTTTAGGGTTTAGGGCAGTCTAGTTGTGTTTAGGGTAGTGCAGTGGTGTTTGTGTAGTGTGGGGGATCGTGCTGCCAGTAGGGTTTTATCGTTTGCGGTAGTGCAGTTGTGTTTGGGTTGTTTTCCTGATCATGCTGGGGTAGTATTGTAAGGTTTAGGGTAGCACACCGGTGTTCGTGTAGTGTAGCGGGTCTTGCTGGCGGTAGTGTTTTAGGGATTAGGGTAGTACAGTGGTTCTTGGGTAGTGTAGGGGGTCATGCTGGGTGTAGTGTTTTAGGGTATTAGGATAGTGCAGTGGTGTTTGGGTAGTGTAGGGGGTCATACAGGGGGTAGCATTTTAGAGTTCAGAGCAGTGCAGTGGTCTTTGGGTCGTGTACAGGGCCGTGCTAGTGGTAGCGATTTAGTGTTTAGAATAGTGCAGTGGTGTTTTGGTAGTATAGGGGGTCGTGCAGGGGGTAGTGTAGGGGTCATGCTGGGGGAAGTGTTTTAGGGTTTAGGGTACTGTAGTGGTGTTTGTGTAGTGTAGGAGGTTGTGCTGGGGTAGTGTTTTAGGATTTAGGGGAGTGCAGTTGTGTTTGGGTAGTGTAGGGGGTCATGCTGGGGGTAGTGTTTAAGGGTTTAGGGTAGTGCATGCATGCTTGGGTAGTGTAGGAGGTCATGCTGGGGTAGTGCTTTAGTATTTAGGGTAGTGCAGTGGTGTTTGGGTAGTTTAGGGGATCATGCTGGGAGTACATTTAGGGTTTAGGGCAGTGCCATGTTGTAGGGGGTGGTGCTGTGGATAGTGCTTTAGAGTTCAGAGTAGTGCAGTGGTCTTTGGGTAGAGTAGGGAGTTGTGCTGGGTGTAGTGTAGGGGGTCATGCTGGGGGTAGTGTTTTAGGGTAGTGTGGTGGTGTTTGTGTAGTATAGTGGGTCCTGCTGGGGGTTAGGTTTTAGGATTTAGTGCAGTGCAGTGGTGTTTAGGGTAGTGCAGTGGTGTTTGTGTAGTATAGAGGATGTGCTGGGGGTAGTGTTTTAGGGTTTAGGGCAGTGGAGTGGTGTTTAGGGTAGTGCAGTGGTGATTGTGTAGTATAGGGGATCGTGCTGGCAGTAGTGTTTTAGGATTTGTGGTAGTGCAGTGGTGTTTGGGTAGTTTTCAGAGTCATGCTAGGGGTAGCGTTTTAGTGTTTAGAATAGTGCAGCAGTGTTTGGGTAGTACAGCGGGTCATTCAGGGGGTAGTATAGGGGGTCAAGCTGGGGGTAGTGTTTTAGGGTTTTGGGTAGTGTAGTGGAGTTTGCGTAGTGTAGGGGTTGTGCTGGGGGTAGTGTTTTAGGATTTAGGGCAGTGCAGTGGTATTTGGGTAGTGTAGGGGGTCCTGCTGGCTGTAGTGCTTTAAGGTTTAGGGTAGCACAAGAGTGTTTGGGTAGTGTAAGGAGTCATACTGGGGTTACTGTTTTACGGTTTACGGTAGTGCAGTGGTGTTTGTGTTGTGTAGAGGGTGGTGCTGGCAGTACTGTTTTAGGGTTTAGGGTAGCACAGTGTTGTTTGTGTAGTATACGGGATAGTGCTGGGTTAGACTTGGGGTTTAGGGTAGTGCAGTGGTGTTTGTGTACTGTAAGGAGTCGTTCTGGGATTAGTATTTTACTATTTACGGTAGTACAGTGGTGTTTGGGTAGTGTAGGGGTCATGCTGTGGGTAGTGTTTTAGTTTTCAGGGTAGTGCAGTGGTGTTTGGGAAGTGTCGGAGGTCATGCCTACAGGCTGACTCACAGAGCTGCAAGCCGACGGACTCGCTTCTAAAGGCATAGCCGCGACCTGGTGATGTGGGGAGAGGCAGCGTGAAAGGGGTATGTCGCACAGGCAGATCTGTGGTACATTTTCAGTGCTGCCTCGCAGAGGTAGAACTACGTACCCAATAGGCAGCATTATAGGGGTATCTCGCACAGACATAGCTGCGGTATATTTTCAGTGCTGCCTCACAGAGGTAGATCTACAGACCCGATGGCTTGTAGAGGGACAGATGTGAGCTGACAAAGTCAGTCACAAAATGTCTGACAGCTCGCAGACCCAGACCTGTGTGCCAATGGGCTGGCTTCTAAATTAATAACCTTGACCTGGTGATATTGGGAGAGGCACCGTGAAAGGGGTATCTCGCAGAGAAAGAGCTGCAGTATATTTTCAGTGTTGCCTCCCAGAGGTACAACTACAGACCCTATGGCTTGTAGAGAGACAGATGCAAGCTGATCGACTGAATCACAAAATGGCTGCCAACACTTCCTCCTTTCAACAGTTCACAGCCAATGAGCCGCAAGCTCATGCTTGTAACCCCTCAGCCAATCAGAGTTCAGAATTCTCAAATATCGATATCTGTAAAATGTAATGTTTCTCAAAAACTACTGAACGGATTTACTGCATTTTAACAAAAGCGTGCTTTCTGGACCAAGACCTTGCCAAATTTTACATAATTCTGTTCAGCAGTTTGACCTGTATCCTTGTATAAAGTTTCCTATGGAAATTGCATTGAGAAAACATGTTTTTCAGACCCCCCTATTTTCTCAGACCTCCCTTAACCAATCACCCCCAAACTTTCAAGATAGGAGCTGATCAGAAAAGAGAAACTTTTTGGAAAACTTCGTAAAGATTCGTCAAATGATGCCAAATTTATAAGCACATGAAAAAAATGCTTTTCCTATGGAAACGTTTTCCTAAATATAACATCCTACTGGTAATATATAAATATTCCCACAGCAAGACAAGATCGCCTCACCCGAGCCTTCAGCAGCTGTGTTCCACAGCGGGATAGCATGTCACAATAGATAAACCAAAGTGCTGCTCTCCTTCATAAATTAACAGCATGCCATAGACTCACAAATGCGATGATTTTATTTTCCTTGATCAAGGAGCGCAAGCTCTGAAACACGTAGAGTTGTTGCTAAGCCAAAAATAAAATCACCGCTTTTGCAATAATTTGAGTACATGGCGGGCTGTTAATTTATGAACGAGAGCAGCACTTTCTTGTATACGAAAAAAACGTAGGTTTTTATTGACGTTATAGTCAGGAATTAGCATTTCAAATTTTTTAAAAATTCACTAAAAACCATAGGTTTCAGGGATGTTATAGTTAGTTGAACATTTGACTCATATAAAACCAGAGAAATTTGCCTGTTATAGTTAGTTGAGCTAACTATAACTTGTGCGCTCGCAATGCACTGCTGATGATGTTACATATTACATCACTCATGACATGGTCAGAGACATCACTGATAACATCACTGATGACATCTCAAATGACATCACTTATGACATTATCCAGTGAATGTGTGTTTCTGTAAAGGTTAAATATGTTCTATATATAGCAGTGAAATATTTCCTAGGCAAAAGAAACATGCAGTTTGCGGAACACAACAGAATGCTAATGGACTTATTGACTTTTTGTTTAGAACACAATTACTTTTTGTTCAACAAACAAATGTATCGCCAAGTACAAGGTGTA
Organism: Lissotriton vulgaris; assembly: GCF_964263255.1. Classification (NCBI taxonomy): domain Eukaryota; kingdom Metazoa; phylum Chordata; class Amphibia; order Caudata; family Salamandridae; genus Lissotriton; species Lissotriton vulgaris. The sequence goes on from NW_028243549.1 coordinate 69,940, forward strand.
GCTATGGGGGCCAACTTTTCCCCCAGTTACGCCTGCCTTTTTATGGACTGGTGGGAAGAGCTGGGCCTCAAAAGACAGTACACCGACATATACACAGACAAAATTGTTTCTTGGATGAGATACATTGATGACTTGATAATTGTGTGGAAAGGTTCCTGGGAAAAAGCCATAGATTTCATTGGAGATATCAATTTGAATGACCTTAATTTACAGTTTACGCACAACATTAGTAACTGTCATGTATCTTTCTTAGATGTATCAGTAAATGTAGTAGACAGCAAGATATGTAAAACGTTATTCAGAAAGGAAACAGCAGGGAATACGTTGTTACAAGCAACAAGCGCACACCCCAGACATCTTATACATAGCACCCCATATGGGGAAATGCTAAGGCTGCGGAGAATATGTAGCCAGGAAGATGAACTTAAAAAGCATCAGCAGGAAAGCAAGGTCAGGTTCTTAGAACGAGGCTTTGGTGCAAAAGTGATTGACGCTGCAATTGCCAAATCCAATGTGAAAATAAGGGAGGATCTTATAGGAGGTATAGACGATCGCAAATGCCAGAAATTGAAAATATTCAAGCACCTCAGGACTCCCCTAGGCTGATTTTGACTTATAACAGACAGCACAAGAATTTGCGCAAAATCATACAACACAATTGGCATGTGGTAAAGGATGACCCCGTAATTGGCAGCTTCCTTCCTGACTTTCCTGCAATAACATACAGGAAAGCGACTTCCATGGCCGACCTTCTGGTAAAGAGCAGCCCAGAATATAGGGATTCCACAGGCTTATCGCTGGCACTAAAGGGATTTTACAAATGCCCTCACTGTAAGGCGTGCACATATGGAGTAAATAGGACCTCTTACATCACGGCCTTCAGTGCGAAACCACAAATGATTAAACATCATCTTACTTGTAAAAGTGAGTATGTGGTTTACGTACTGGAATGCAGTTGCAACTTGAAATATGTAGGGAGTTCCAAGTTGCCAGGCCACAGACGTATATTACAGCATATAAGGGCAATTACAAACAATGACCCAAGTTACCCTGTGGCCAGACATTTCCATGACATGCACGGTGGTAAACCTAAAGATCTCAGATATTTCCTGTTAGACACAGTCCCAGTGCAGAGAAGAGGAGGGGACAGAGAGGGATGTTGCGCAGGCTGGAGACTCATTACATTCTATTACTAGACACCCAGCAACCGAATGGTTTGAATATGGGTGAAGATCTGTATACATATTTGGACTAAATATACATAAGAATACTGAAAAGGAAATGCAATGAGAATTAAATATGTACTATAACTGTCGATGTTCCAAACCTATCACCATATTGAACATCAGGCTATCAGGTGCTACAACATTTCTGTTAAAAAGTATGTGTAGAAAAAATTAAATGACAGGATTTTTTATGAATGTTTTTTATGGCAAATATAGACATATATTTTTGTACTATGGAACATTTTTATATTCGGATTTTAAGATTTCTTAATTATTTATGAATGAATTAATGGATAGCCTGAAGGTATATATGATTAATTGTGGGAATCATTCATCATATATGAAATTTTGATATTTGAACTAGAAAAAACTTGTTTTCATAGGATATTAGTTAGTATAATGCTACGATGCTCTCTGGAGCAAATGGTTGTGCATTAGTGCCTTGATGACTTTTACGTAATGGGTTAGAAATGGTTTTGATTGTTTTAATTCAACACAGTTAGGGAGCACTGTTTGATAGGTTGCTAAACAAATAACACAAAAATTAACCAAAAATAATATTTTTTTCATGGGGTAGGTTCTAGGGATACACTGTATATGATTTTATAGGCATTGGACTAAATACACATAAGGATGGAGGAAACATTTGATGCAAAATAAGGTCGACTGTTTGACACCGAATGAGGGCAGGTGGTAATGTTGGATTTATCCAGGAAACAAAGAAACTCTGAAATATGACACCAATAACATAGCAAATGTCAAATAATATTTATGAGTTTGGGGCCTATGCATTTAAGCACGGATGTTTGTTTAATCCTTTTAGAACAGAAATGTGGATTGTGTATTTTACATTAATCTTTAGAGAAGAAATACTTAAAGTATTTTCTTTATGCCTATTACAGCACTGTCACTTTAAAATGAGGTGTATCTCACGACACTGTTGTCATGTGATCAAGGCAGGGATCTGCCGAAACGCGTTGTGACGATATGGCAAGCACAAGAATAAATATCTAATAATTGCACTGAACCTGGGTCTTCCTCGTCTTCCTTGTCTTTTCAAAGTTTGTTGAAGCAGGACGAGCCTTGCAGCATATATATATATATATATATATATATATATATATATATATATATATATATATATATATATATATATAGATAGATATATGGGAAAAAAAGCTCCTCCTCAGCACGCTCTGCGATCGCAGACACCGCTTCCACACCAGCAAGAATGAGGAACGGACCAGCAAAGTCAGCAAGATGTTGTTTATTTAATCCACAGAACCAGCGACGCGTTTCGAGCAAAAGAGCCCTTGTTAACGCTGCAACATGGTCAGAATTGAAATGCATTTTTTATATACTTTTAGTGGAGACTATCACCACCCCCTAGTGGTGACCTCCAGTGTCACATGTGTAACAAACAGTGAAAACATACTGTCGCTGCAAGTCTTTTCTTAAACATGACGTATAAGAGACATTATTACTGGTTAAATCCATGTGATTCATAACAGCTACAAATGGCATTCAATGGAAAGATCAGTGTGTTTAGAGGCTGATATTTGCCTGTCAGCAAAGATCTAAATATCATAAATGTCACAAAATATGGATAAACAATCTACATACAAAAAGGTATGGTCCTCTGGCCAAACAATAATTGAATTCTTATCTCTTCAAGCCATTTGTACTATTTCCTATAACATATGCAAATCTATACATTAGCAGCGAAAGATAAAGTGCAAAAAGTGTAAAAAAGTGCAAAGTGTAAGAGTCTAAAAGTGCAAAGTGCAAGAGTAAGCCACATTACCATCAGAACAGAGATACCATGTAATTCATACAAATATAGATTCTCAAATTCATGAATTTATAAATGACTGTATGACTGGATAATAGATTCTCTAAAATTACAAATGGTAGAAAAATATCAAAAGGTTAAAAATGGTAATATGTAAAAATAATACCATACCCCATATACAAATACATGTCATGACCAACTGTACAATAAAATGCTGTAGAAAAAGTGAAAAAGATTTCATAATATTCCAGTATAATACAGTTCAAATGTGTATATCACAAGGAAATAAGTTTAACAAAACCTAAATGCCGTAATAAATACAGAACTATAATATACATGTAAAGAAAATGGAAGTGTACGTTATTGAATACATTTTCATAGTAAGAACTAAATCAGGTAGGTTCATACGCTGTTAAATGTCAAATCAGTTCACTAATTGTGTTCACAGCTCTGCTTGTGCCTTGATAAAATATCTCCTAATAGGGAACCTAACTAGGAGAAAAGGCACCACACATAAAGAAAACTGGATTGCTAATATGTAAAGTAAGCAGTAGTAAGATGTACAGACTTGGAAGCTACCAAAAGTGATGCATTTCTTCGATATTGTTTAGCCCGTTCGGCCAACGGCTATCGAGTTCCAAAATAAATTTGGTCTCCAATTTCCTGAGCTGCAATTCACGATCCCCCCCTCTTTTAAGATTTGGGACTGCTCCAATAACAAAATAACTTAGGCACGTTAGGTCATTATTGTGGACGCTTTTAAAGTGACGGGCGACCGGATAGGCCGGGTCACTATGTAATATAGCAAGCAAATGCTGTAATATCCGGACATGCACCTGGAGCTTAGTGCTGCCCACATATCTAAGCCCACAGGTGCATGTCAGGACGTAGACAGCATGATCTGTCTTGCAATAGAAGTTGCCCAAAATCGGTTTGGCAATGGTACTAAAGGGAGTGGAATAGTGTGAAGTAGTGATACCGAATTTGCATGCTCGAAAGTTAGAGCATCTGAAAAAACCTCGAGTTGGGCATAACCAAGGTATTTTAGTTTTGAGTTCAGGAGCTGCTCTATCCAGAGAATTGCCAATGGTTTTGGCACGTCTAAAAGTGACAGTAGGGGAAGCAGGCAATCTGGTGTTTAGTATATGGTCACTAAGGACGGTAAGCCAATTCTTGTTAATTATGGACTTGATTTTTCTGTCCTCCCTACTGTATGTCGTGATCAGGCGCGGGCAATCAAATTGAGGTTCTGTTGTGGTAGGGGTTTCAGCCTCAGAAGTGGACATTGGAAAGAGACTTTCCCTGGACTGGGATAAAGATTTTTTGATGGCTGTCTTTAGAATGGTATCAGAGTAACCCCTCGCTTTTAACCGTGTCATCAGTTCTCCTAAACATGTGTTATAATCAGAAGGAGAGTTGCAGATCCTCTTCAACCTTAAGATTTCACCATAGGGAATTCCTGAAATAGTATGTCTAGGGTGCATGCTAGTGGCGTGCAATGTAGCGTTGCCCGCAGTAGGTTTTCTATGCAGTGTAGTGTTAAGTGTACAATTGGTAACGTACACCTCAACATCTAAAAATTGGATTCTATTCTTGTCAATATGCGCTGTAAAGTTGAGATTAAGGGAGTTATTGTTTATCTCTTGAATAAATGAAAGGGCTTCCTCTTTAGTACCTCTCCAAGCTATGAAAATATCATCTATGTACCTCAAGAAACAGCTCACATGGCCATCCATCCAAGCTTTGTGGCGCACATTGAGGACCCGCTCCTCCCACCAGCCAACGTGCAAGCACGCATAGCTGGGAGAGAAGCAGGCCCCCATCACCACTCCTCTAAGCTGTCTGAAGATCTCCTTGCCAAAAGAGAAAAAATTATTGTGGAGGCACCATTCCATGAGACATAAGATGACCTTATTGTGTTCATAATACATAATTGAACGCTTGGAAAGGTAATGCTTCACTGCTGAAAGTCCTTGTTCATGGTCAATGCTTGTGTAAAGCGCCTCTACATCCAGTGAGATGAGCCACATATCATTATCCCATTTAATGGTGGAAATTTTACTTATGAAGTCACTGGTATCACGTGTGAAGCTAGGAAGTTGTTTTACAAAGTCTTGGAGAAAAAAATCAATATATTCCCCAACTTTTTCACCCACACTACCAATGGCCGATACAATGGGCCTGCCGGATACTGGTTGCACAGCTTTATGTACCTTTGGGATGAGGTAAAGAGAAGGCAAAACAGGAAAATTAATACACATAAATTTGTGTTCCTGAGATGAAATCAAACCCTCTCTTTCCATTGGCCTAACATCTTGTGTAGTTTGCACTTAGCTTTCTCATATTCTTTGTGTGAGGCTTTGATGTAACATAGGGGGTCTTCAAGTTGGTGTTTGGCCTCATTGATATAATCCTGTTTGGGCCAAATTATTAGATTACCCCCTTTATCCGATTGTTTGATCACGATGTCATGATTATCTCCCAATTTTTTCATCAACTTGTCATAAGCGCGTTTAGTGCGTATCTCCTTTTTCCGATGTTTATTGTTCACTTTTGAATAAAGTTTTTTAATGTCATTGGTAACGCAGTCGTGGAAGATGTCTATCGCATCTTTAGGCATAAGAGGGATATACTTGGATTTACTACGAAATGGACTCAGACCAGCACCCTTTTGGGAGATGGATATTCTCCTTAAACGACTCTGCGTGGCCTCCTCAGGGTCTATTTCCGAATTGTTGGAAGAGTCGATCAAATCATTGGCGTCCAGAAAGGTGTGTGTGTCGGCAGCACATAATTGATTGATGTCGCTGGGCACAGATTCATCGCCTAAATTGTCTGTTTTATTGAGATCTTTTGCGGATTTCAAGGCAAAATGTTTTTTCAGTTTTAGCTTCCTTATGAAGCAAAAAGATCCACTCTGGTCATGGCATAATTGAAACTCTGTACCGGTGAATAATTCAATCCCAATGATAGTAATTGTTCCTCGGCTTTATTTAAGGTAACATTGGAAAGATTAATGATAGTATTGTCCTTTAATGGTGTTTCCCCCATGTTTTTTTCTTCTTTTTTTGATGTTGTTGTGCACCGACGTTGTTTCCATTTGCGCCGTCGTGCTTTCCGGCGTTGGTTCCTCCTTTGCCTGTTTGTGAGTTGGGTTGCCATGACCTCAGAGTTTGAAGCCTCTCCTCCACCACAAAATCCATTTCTTGCTGGAGGTTGAGTGTTTCCAGTCCCATTAAGTTTAAATTCGAGTTGGAAGAGCAAGATGATAGAGATTTAACACTAGATGCACTTGTTACAGATGAGACATCGCTGCTCGGTTCATTACCTTCGTTGTTAGCAGCGCCAGATGCCACAATGTTAGTACTAGAGGCAGGTATGGTGTTATTAACATTATTTCCCACAGCATTTTTCTTTTTTGTATATGCTTGTCTTTTAGCAGTATTGTACTTGCGTGAGAATGTAAAAATCCTGCCATAGTGATAGTCATCGGCATCTCGAGTAAATTTGGGGGCTTTGCGTGTTTTTATTTTTTCTTCGTGTTTAAGCAACTGTTCATTCATAATATCCGTTAGTTTTTTTATCTCTTGGGGTACCGGGCAAGCATTTATTTCCATTTCAACTGCTTTAATTTGATCCAACAATTTTATGCGATCGCTGGCAGCATATTTAATTAGTATGCACACGAGATTCATGGAAGCGGCTAAATTGCTTTCCCCCCATTCTTGTAGCATAGCCGGATCTGGTTTATCAAAACTAGGCGCCAAGAGAATGCGCTTTCCACGGGGAACACGGCAGACCTCCTCGTATTTACTTAGGGATTTATGTTCCCACCATTTAGTGCATTCTGCTTTGCACAATTTTTCCAACTCTTTAAACAAAAGATTTAAATCCCTCGTTTGTGTCGTGTTAGAGCCACTCTGCGATGGTGCTTTATCATGACCTGAGGGGTTGTCAGTCCCATCAAACAACGTAAGAGCGGCTTCCTCCCGCAATTTATCTATTTCCTCTTCATTCATGTTGTTTAGTTCTGTTATATATTCGGATTGTAGCAGGCAAACGTAATTCTTATGCCTGCATTAATTAAGCTGCTTGACAACTTCACCACCGGGTAGTATTGCTTTTAAAGCTCACCGCTCGTGGATGGTGGGAACCGATCCGTGTTCTGCGTCCCTGTGGGGCAGCTCCGACCGCCAGCACTACTTGGCTCAGTTTCATATATATATAACGCTCACAAATCCTTATCCACATCGATAAGAAAGACAGCACTCCGGCAATTTACAGGACACAGCTTTATTCAGCAAACAAACATTTCGGCGATAGCCTTCCTCGGTGTTTCTTACCGGTACCATGCAGTTTGAGTTTACATGCAAGTTCGCTAGCGTTGTTAAACATCAACAAGGGACTATCCCTTCCTGACACCACGGTGGGCGCCATCTTGGAATGTGTTAGATCCCTCCGAAAATCGGAGTATTCTCAAAACAGAAGGGTCTCAAAACGATAGAGCCGTGGATCGGCGTGTGTCTCTTTCAAAGCGGATACCTACTAGCGAACACAATAGATATGGCATATGGAACTGCATATAAGTGTTCAGCACATTTGATAACATAATTATAGAAATTCATTTTTCTCAAATTATTGGATTTGCAAATAATTACAGATTATGAAATATCCATCTTAAAACGAGGGCTATCATACCACCGAAACTGCAAAAAGAGAAACACAAATACTGGGAGACAAAGAAAATTATATAGAAAACGCATTAATGTTCACAATTCAATTTTAACAAAGAAACTAGAGAGAAGAATATATCATTACTCGCAAACATAATTGATATATCGGTTCATCAGTTAGACTACAAAAGTACTCGCTATGGGAAGATCCATTCATTCAACATTGAATAGTACTTATCACATGATCACATCTTGATTAAATTGAAAGGTATGAAATAGTATTAATTATATGATGGACTTACTCTCAGGTATATATGAGGGGTAATGGCAGAGCAGAGCCTATTTCAGTACACTGGAGATAACAGAGTTGGTAATTACTATTTCCACAAGTGTACTGCCATTTCCTCCTCGCTATTTATACCTTTCGGGTACCTGGTGGACAAATCAATAATGTACCTTGACTCAAGGCGTCGTAGCCTTCTAAGTCTATCTCCACCCCGTGAGTTATGCGGGACATGATCTATGCCAAAAAACTGTAGTTTATTTCGGTCTCTGTTATGATGTTCCGCGAAGTGTCGCGCCACTGGGTACGACGGGTCGACCTTATCGATAGCCCTTAGGTGCACCAGCACTCTCAATTTTAATTGATTGATAGTGCTCCCGATATAGCGTAAGCCGCACGGGCACATGAGGCAGTACACGGCATAGATGGTACTGCACGTGATAAATTGTTTGATTTTATTAGTCCTGCCTGCATCTGGAATGTCATAATGGAGTACCCTATGGCTGTTGGCACACGCCTTGCATTTGCCACAAGGAAAGAAACCACTCATGGCCCTCAAGGTGTTAATTTGGGCAGAGGGCGCTTCCAAGTGGCTGTGTACCAACATGTCCCCCAGGGACCTCACCTTGCGTTAGGTCACTAATGGATGTGGTGGAAGATCTTCTCTCAACACTTCATCAGTTAACAAGATGTGCCAGTTTTTTCGCATCAATGCTCTAAGTTTATCTGCCCCCGTGGAGTATGGTGTGATCATCCTAAAGGTATCTTTTTTAGAGATGTTAGTTTCCTTGTGTTTAGCTCTAAGCAGATCTCTTCTGGGGATCTTCCTGACTTTTTTGAGAGTGCTCTGCAGAAGTGGCTCGTCATATCCTCTTGAACGGAAGCGTGCCAGGCAATCAGAGGCAGCCGCCTCGAATTCCCGGTCTTGGGTGCTATTCCTCTTCAGTCTCAAAAGTTCCCCATATGCGATACTTTTGATAAGTTTAGGTGTATGTCCACTTTTAGCAAAGAGGATAGAATTACCGCTGTTCCCTTACAGTACAGCGAGGTATGGACATGGCCATTTTCAACATACACCCTGAGATCCAAATAGTTGGCTGCCACCCCACTAATTGTACCTGAGAGGTGTATGTTGTAGATGTTATTATTAAGAGATCTGATGTAATTCTCTGCCATGTCTTTGGTACCTTGCCACACGATGAATAAATCATCAATGTAGCAGTACCAATGAACCACCCTTCCGCTTTCTTGGCCTTCCTTCCAGCTCCTGGGCACCCGCTCCTCCCACCAACCAATGAACAGGTTTGCATAGCTGGGAGCGAAACAGGTACCCATCGCCGTCCCGGAGATCTGTCTATAGAATCTATCCTCAAACAGAAAAATGTTATGAGTTAGGCAAAACTGCACAAATTCTATCAACATGATGTTATGGTGTGCAAAACGTATTTGGCGTTTGCCTAGATAGTATTCAATAGCAGCCAGTCCGTGAGTATGATCGATGATCGTATAGAGGCTGGTGATGTCCATCACCAGAAATAGGTAGGTCGATTCCCACTTCATCATAGTCACTTTACTCAAAAAGTCTTTAGTGTCTTGAATGTAAGAATTCAAATCTAAGACCAGTGGAAAGATGTAGTTGTCCACAAATCTAGACATGTTTTCAGTCAGTCCATTGATGGAAGCTACAATGGGACGGCCCGGAGGGGAGATATTGTCTTTGTGTAGCTTGGGCAGATGGTAAAAGGTTGGTATCATGGGGTTGTTGCTGCGCAAGAAGATGTGTTCGTCCTTGCCCAGCATGGAAAGGTTATACCACTTTAGCACCAAATCATCATATTCACTGACACTCGCTTCATATTCATTCCTGGTGGTAATGGAATAGTATTTAAGGTCAGAGAGTTGTCTCATTGCTTCCTGACGGTAGTAATCTCTTGTCATCAGCACGACATTCCCCCCTTTGTCCGAGGGTTATATGATGATTTTCTTGTTGTTCATTAGGTCTTTCAGTGCTCTTTCTTGTGGTTCCGTATGATTTCGTTTTAGTCTCCTTTCTCGGCTTGACCAGTTCCACAGTTATGGCCTCTGAAAAAGCATCAATAGCGTCCCGTGGTGACTGGGGAACAAATGTAGAGGGAGGTTTAAAATGGCTCTCATCTCGTTCTTGTTCGATTCCCTGTAACTCTGCCCTTTGTACCATATTCATTCCCATGACGGCTACATCGTCTGTCTCAGTTCTTAATGCTTCCATAGCTTCAATACAAGGCATATCATTGCCTATCAGAGCATTGGTGGCTGTCAGTCTTGTTCCTTGTATAGAAGTTGTTTTAATATGTGGTCTCAGTTTGAAGTGTTTATGCAGTTTGAGTCTCCTGGTGAACCGAAAGAGATCAATTTTCGTTTGCGTGTACTCCAAGTTGGTATTGGGGCAGAAGGTGAGCCCTAGACTGAGTAACTCATGTTGTTCTGCAGTGAGCGGTTGATCCGTGAGGTTGACCACAGTTAAATTAGTCGCCTCAGTCCATACATTTCCCATTACTTCTTTTTGCTGTTGCGGTAGGATTGATTCTGGGGTTTCGCTCGCCCCCTTCCTTTTCCTTTTCCTTTTGCCACCGCCCCCTGATCTCCGGGTTCTCCTTCTTCTTCACGTTCTGGGGGTTTGTTCTTTCCTCCCCTCAGCCAGTTCTGTCTTATCAGCTGGAACTCGATGTGAAAGGGAACGGCCCCTCTTCTTCGTTCGTTCCCACGTTCTCGCTGTTCATCACCTGATTCCTCATCTGTAGCATCAGATTCTGAAGTCGCCACACTTGAGGTTGGGGTTACCAGGGTTCCCTGGTTCATGGCTTTTCTTGGTGCATCATATTTTTTAGCGAATGTTGGGACACGGCCTTGGCGGTAATCATTTTCATCGCGCTCGAATTTCTCTTGTTTGCGCGTCATAATTTTCTGTTGGTACCTGATTAGGCGTTTTTTCATTGCCTCCTTTAGTTCTTGTACCTTGGCAGTGTCTTCTTCTTTGTCGATATCGTCTTCCAAGGTCTTGATTTCTGCCAGTGCCCTGTCCCTGTCGCTCCATGCGCATTTGACCAGTAGCTTGAGTATCCCTTCGCAATAGCTTTGAGTTTGTTCATGCCAATCTGTTAGCAGTTGGGGATCCGGGTGTTCATACGATGGTACAGTATACACCCTCAGCCCCCTTGGTACCCGCTTCACCTCAATGTAGCTGTTCAGACTGGTGCCCTCCCACCATTTCCGAATCTCACGTTCATGTAATCTCTCCAGTTTCAAAATTGCCTCATTCAGTTTGGTATTCCCCATTCTGGCGTTGGTGGATGAGGCCGTCGCTGCAGATGGTATATCGCGCCTTTTAAACATGTCTTGCGCAAGAGCGTGACGCTCTTCTTCGCCGAACACATCCATGCTAATAGCATGTGAGTAAGTTCTTGCCGGTTGCTGTGCTCGCCAATGCTCTGCCGAGCTAATTCGCTGTGTCTGTCTATTGCCTGGATGCTCTGCCGCAATATGCAATCCCCTCAACAGCTATCTAGGGAGGGAAGGGTGAGAAGACTCACCCGTGAGACGCGTGGCACTTGCCCCAGCCGGCGGTCAGAGAGTTTCACCGCGTAGTCTCTCAGCGGTCCTCTTGTCACCCCTTGCGCAGTTGCAGACGGTGCTCGGGAATTTTCAAAAGTCGCTCCATTTCCCACAGAAGTCCCGGGCACTCTGGAGCGGGTGCTGTTAGCGGGCCGTGGATCCCGAGAAATATAACGCTCACAAATCCTTATCCACTTCGATAAGAAAGACAGCACTCCGGCAATTTACAGGACACAGCTTTATTCAGCAAACATACGTTTCGGCGATAGCCTTCCTCGGTGTTTCTTACCGTACCATGCAGTTTGAGTTTAAATGCAAGTTTGCTAGCATTGGTAAACAACAACAAGGGACTATCCCTTCCTGACACCACAGTGGGCGCCATCTTGGAATGGGTTAGATACCTCCGAAAATCGGAGTATTCTCAAGACAGAAGGGTCTCAAAAAAAAATAAAAAAATAAAATATATATAAATATATATATATATATATATATATATATATATATATATATACATATTACCTACTGGCTATCGCCAGTAGGTATATATAGTTGGGATTATTTGTCTATGGAACTTTTGAAAATTCTATGTCTAATAACTTTGGCGTTTGTGGACGGAATCGGCTGAAATTTTCAGGAAAATGGCACATTTTGTTTCTGAGCAGCCCCCGAAAATTTGGGGGGGTTTCGTGAAGGGGGGGCCGAGAAAAAAGGGGGGTCCCAAAACGCGTTTTTCCCATGTTAATTTCCATAGGGCCTTTGGCCTCACTTTTAGCTCGAACGGCTGAATGGATTTGCACGAAACTTGGCAAAATTGTAGGGACTGTTAGCCCGATGTGCCTTTGCTAGGTCTCAATATATGTGCTCCAGTGTATTTTGAGAAATTAACGTTCAAAACAATATATATATCTGTAACAGCGCTCCGGGCTGCGCTCCGGTCCGCTTACTTTTCGCGAAACGGAACTTTGCGCGCAGAAAGCTGATTGGCTCTCCGGTGTCTGTCAACATTCTAAACAGTCCGGAGCGGCCGCCATCTTATCTCTCGGTAGGATCGAGAGAGAAGAAGAGGTGAAAAACGAAGGGGGAATTTAATGAAAGGGGGCAAGGTATACCTCTCTTGACCCCCTAGGAATGATGTTGGGGTTATTAAAGGGTCCCGTGGGGAAAATAAAAAAATATATATTTTTCACGGTAGAAGCGCTTCCCGGGCCGCGAACTGGGCCGCAAACTGGTAGCGAAACGGGAATTCGCCATTTTGTGTTTCGTTTTAATTAAATTACTAGGTATAAGGGGGTGCGGGAGACGTATGCTGACCCCTTATGTTTTCTGAGGGTGGCTGAGGAGGCTCATATATGTTGATACATGTCTTCCAGCGGCTGTGCGTGAGCTTTTTTTTTTTTTTTTGCTGCGTGACGTCTGTTAACGTTCGATTCGATGGAAATCAGGAAGTGTTGACCACCATTTTGTCACTGCGAGTAAATATTTTGTTATAAATGAATCCTTATTGATAAACATTGTCTGCGCCATCTTGCCTTTTTGTACAATGCCACAATTTTGTCGTGCACGGCAGCCATTTTAGATGCCTTGACCAGACCCACTCTCTGCACGCTGTCGATTCTCAGCACGGCTCCCCACCCTCGCAAGCATCTCCCCCACGCACTGGTCACCCCCGCTCTCTCTCTCATGCATGGGCCATATACTTCTCCCCATCTGCGCTGCTCTTCCCTGAGAATCACACCCTGTGCCCGCCCGACACCTCCCTTTCACCCTATTCACTACCGCACCCTCTGACACTCCTCTTCCTCTGTGTCCGATTGTCCAGGCCGGACCCAGGCTATCACCTAGCACTGCGGATGTAGTTTATGGCCCCAGCTGTAGAGAATCCAGACATACCAACCCTCCCGATTCAGGCGTGAGACTACTGATTTCAGTGCTAGTCTCCCGCCTCCCGATTTCTGCAAGCAAAAACCCGGGGGCATATTACCAACAACTAGCGATAATTTTTGTCTCTAACTTGTTTAGAGACAAAAATTATCGCCGCACATCGGCGATTTGTATCGCAGATAAACCTTGCTATTAGCAAGGTTTATCGCAAATGCGATAAAAAACGGCCGCAATGCATGAATATCGCTGAAAAGCCAGCGATATTCATGCATTATCGAGCAAATGCTCTTAGCCATGTTATCCACCTCCCATTGGATAACATGGCTAAGAACTGCTCAGGTCAGGTGTTAGCTTTTGGAGATATTCGCGCTTAGCGCGAATATCTCCAAAAGTTGGTAATAGGAGATAGCGATGTTAGGGACTGTTTCCAGTCGGTAACATCTTGGCACGCCCACTTTGCATGTCATTAGTGATAAATATCACTGACATGCAAAGCGGGGCCCAAGATGGTCGCTATCTCCTTTTAGCTGTCACTAACTGGTGTTAGCGACAGCTTGGTAATAGGGAGATAATTTTATCTCCGCTTTCTTGGCTTTTAAAGCCAAAAAAGCGGAGATAAACCCCCTTGATAATATGCCCCACGATTCCTCGGGGGTTTCAGCTGACAGGGCTTGGTATTGTGTTACGTGGTAATTTTTCCAGGAAACGTCAGAGGGTCGATGCAGGGGTTCTAGAAGGGGTGATAAACCATTTAAGCCTCATGAACAAGCGCATGGTCTTTTAATGATCTGTGAAGTACTCGGGGCGGCGGTGTGTGTGTGTCCTCTTTCAGGAGCGGGCGGGGGGGGGGCACTGCCAGCAACTTGCCAGGCCAGGCAGTGTTCAACACTTGCATCACCCTTTCTCTGCCTGCTATTGTGCTCCATGCTTCGGAAAGGTAAGAAAAAGAACGTGCATTTGAGTTTGAAATGTCCGATCCTGTAGCAGTACACTTGCAAAGCCCACACATGACAATAACCCGATTCAAGGCCCCATTCACCCGATTTTTTAAAAATATATAGCACTCCAATAAAGTGGGATTATAAAACTTTATTAACTTTTAAATATAACGAACGGAACAAAAACTGTAACAAACATTTAAACATTTTTGACAAAAAAAGCAACAATGGTCAGAAGCTGTCTTTTGTGCGAATAGTCCCAAGGCAGCACAACGTGCTGAGTTCTGGACGGCACCCAGGTGATGTCACCTGGGTGCCGCACTGGTTTTTGGGATCCTACAATGCAGCAAAGAAAAACAGCGTGGGGCGTCCCGGGTGGTGCGGAGGAGGCCTCGTCAGTAGCGGTCTGTTGTGCGAATAGTTCCAAGGCAGCAGAACGCGCTGAGATGTTGATGGCACCCAGGTGATGTCCAGTAAACTGCTGCACTGGTTTTGGTATCCTACAATGCTGCTCCGAAAATTGGCGTGGGGCGGCCCGGGGGGGGGCGTGGGGGAGGCGGCGTGAACGGGCCTCCCCAGGTGGCGGCCATCCAGCTGAGTTGCGCCCGCTCTTGCGGCTACAGCGTCTCGCTCACCATGTTGTTGAGTTGCTCCCACTCTTGCAGTGCAGCGATAGGCAGCTGCCACATGACTCTTAAAATGGCGGACGGCTCTTCGGTTTTGGGCCTGGTCCACTAAAATGGCCTTGGGACACCTTTGAACTCGGACGCTTGCTTGCTAGGGCTTGGGCTCCATTCTCGAAAGCGTCCCCTCAGCCGTGAAGATTCTACAAAAGTCTTGGGGGCCCTCGACTCCTGCAGGCTTCCGGTGGGGAGCGGCTGCCATGATTGCTCGCGGAATGACCACGACGGAGCCACGAGATGGTGGTGCTCTCATGCTGACGCCAGCTTCAGTCTGAATCATCCAGAAACAAGGTGGGGCTTTCATCGTTTGGGAAAAAAAAATGTTCTAAACCAATGAAAAGTGTTATTTTTAGGTCATATGACCAAGCCTTCCATCTTTAGGAAACCAAAAGTAAAATGAACCAATGAAAAGTTTTATAAACAAGTCACATGACCTGTTATGCGGCATAGGGCTACAAAAAGCGTAGAAAATCCGTTGGCACGTGAGGCGGCGTCAGTAGCGGACCGATGTGCGAATAGGCCGAAGGCAGCACAACGCGCTGAGATCCGGATGGCACCGAGTTAGTGTCCAGCAAGTTGCTGCACTGGTGTGGCTATCCTACAATGCTGCGCCGAAAGTCGGCGTGGGGCGCCCCGTTGGCCTGTGAGGTCACGTCAGTCAGTGGGGGCTGTGCGTCTCCCCCAAGATGGAGGCTCCTCGGCTGCAGTGCGGCGCCCCTTAGCGTTTCACTCGCCGTCCAACTGAGTTGCGTCCGCACTTGCGGCTACAGTAGGCCAAAGGCAGCACAACGCGCCGAGATCCGGATGGCACCGAGGTGGTGTCCAGCAAATTGCCGCACTGGTGTGGCCATCCTACAATGCTGCGCCGAAAGACGGCGTGTCCAGCTGAGTTGCGGTCACTCTTGCGGTACAGTGACACGAACGCGCAGAGATCCGGATGGCACCGAGGTGGTGTCCAGCAAATTGCCGCACTGGTGTGGCCATCCTACAATGCTGCGCCGAAAGACGGCGTGTCCAGCTGAGTTGCGGTCACTCTTGCGGTACAGTGACTCGAACACGCCGAGATCCGGATGGCACCGAGGTGGTGTCCAGCAAGTTGCCGCACTGGTGTGGCCATCCTACAATGCTGCGCCGAAAGACGGCGTGTCCAGCTGAGTTCTGGTCACTCTTGCGGTACAGTGACTCGAACGCGCCGAGATCCGGATGGCACCGAGGTGGTGTCCAGCAAGTTGCCGCACTGGTGTGGCCATCCTACAATGCTGCGCCGAAAGTCGGCGTGGGGTGCCCCGTTGGCTTATGAGGTGATGTCAATAGTGGACCGATGTGTGAATAGGTCGGAACCAGCACAAGGCGCCAAGATCCGAATGGCAAGTCCTGGATGTTCAGTGCCATAGTTGAGAGTTCTGAGCAGTGCTTGTAAGACTGTCTGAAGCTTATTTGCACCTGCTGCAGCTTTACTATTGCCCTGGTGTGGCCAAAGGTCGCACATGACATAGGCGGCCGGCTCCCGAGGTCCGACGGAACTTTTTTCCTTTTCCTTTTTGCTTCTTGTCCCACTATCCGTTTCATCTGAAGACATGACCAGGTCCCTGAATGTGTGCAGAGGGACGTTATTGATTGAATCAAAATGGCGGCTTGACACAAAGCTGACTCAAGCGTTGCTGTTGATGCTATACAGACAAAAATTGGTTTTCAGTTTGTACATTCTTCAGGATTTTTTTTTCCATCCAAGGCTGATTGAGAGTTTGTAGAAAAATGGCTTCAGATTTTCCACATACTACTCTTCAACATTCTTCCTAAATGTAACAATGTGAGACTCACTAGGAGAACGGCTGTTTATGTTTCCTTTCAAAATGCTGCCAACAATATTTTCTGAATGGAAGACACCATCTTGTAGCATAAAGGGCCGAAAGGGGTTCTGGTCTGGCCGATTGTTGGTGGAGACATTTTGACTATATCTTGGACCTGCCCGGCCTCGCCCAAAATGGCGCCGGTATAAATGGGACTCGTAACTCCTTGTTGTGTACTGGTTGAACAACCTTGATATCACGAGATATGAATGCAGTTTTGATGCTCATGGCGGGCGGGGACGAGAATTGATTGAATATTTCGACATCCCTATTGATATTAAGTTCTGATGTGTTATTGATTACTGTACTATTGAAAGTTCGAATTTCAGTTTGCTCCGTGGCCGGCCCACGTGGTTATAGGCCCGTATTTGTATGCTGACATTTTCACAATAAAGGTTTTTAAAACAAAACATGGTAGTAGTATTTACATTGGTAAAGTTTTTACTTTTAGTCACTGTTTTCGAATCAGTAAAAGGCAAGTGAAATAAAGCAGTCCAATTACATGACGGATAAAGGTATAATATGTAGGAACGCAGTAAAGATAAATGGTCAAGGGCAGTTGTGTTTTCCTCTCCTGCAACATAAAGTGATCGATAAGAATCTGATAATCAGGCGTATCGGCGACTAAGACAGCAGGCCGAGTCTCTTTTACTCAACGGCTCCATCATGGAACGAAGAAACGCCCTTTTTCTCGAAAGAGGAATATATTTTACTTGCAGGACAGTTGTAAATTTTCCGGGAAAGTACATTAGCCTGGAATATTATAACATATATATTATTTAAAAAAAAGTTCGAAACCAATAAAAAGCGTAATTTTTAGGTCATATGACCAAGCTTTTCATCATTAAAATAACAAAAGTAAAATGAACCAATGAAAAGTTTTATTAACAAGTCACATGACCTGTTATGCTTACGTTACGCGCTGCGCGCCGCGCCCCGGATCACTTCAGGGTGCGCTAACGCGGCGTGTCATATAACGCATTACGCGACAACGTAGGTCAAGAATATAGTCAAAATGTCTCCACCAACCAGCGTTCGGAACACAACCCCTTTCAGCAGTCCAAAAAGTTCTGTTAAATGACAACAGATGGGACAGGCAACAAGAACCATCAGTCAAAGAGGGGAGGGCAAGTTCTTCTCTACCGGGTCATGTTGGGGCGCTACCGGAACTGATCGAATTGGTAGTCTACAGTGTTTCTGGATGTTTCAGACTAAAGCTGGCGTCAGCATGAGAGCACTACCATCTCGTAGCTCCGTCGTGGCCATTCCACGAGCAGACATGGCAGCCGCTCCCCACCAGAAGCCTGCGGGAGTCGGGGGGCCCCCAAGACTTTTGTAGAATCTTCACGGCTGAGGGGGCGCTTTCGAGAATGGGACCCAAGCCCTATCAGGGAAGCGTCCGAGTTCCAAGGTGTCCCAGGGCCATTTTAGTGGACCAGGCCCAAAACCGAAGAGCCGGCCGCCATTTTGAGAGTCCTGTGGCACCCGCCTATTGCTGCACCGCAAGAGCGGGAGCAGCTCAACTACATGGTGAGCGAGACGCTGTAGTCGCAAGAGCGGGCGGTAAACAGCTGAATGGCGGAAGAGGCACAGTGTAGCAAAAGCGGGCGGAATGGCAACTAAAACGGTAAAGGGGCGCCCCACTACAGCGTGTCTTCAGGTCAAACGGATTGTGGGACAAAGTCCAGAATAGAAGAGTCATCAAAAGGCAAAAAGTTCCGCCGGACCCCGGGAGCCGGCCGCCTATGTCGGGGGCGATCTCAGGCTACACCAGTGCTATAAGACTTGGGGAGGGGGTCGGAGCCAAGCATCTTCTCCGAGTCCGTGCCATCACACCGCCCCTCGGGGGCCTCCGTCAAGCTGTTTAGGGAGGTACCATATAACATTGTTTTCAAATGCAGTCAGGTCCACAAACGACCCTCACTTACTTTGAGAATAGTGAAGCTGCAGTAGGTGGAAATAAGCTTCAGACAGTCTTACAAGCACTGCTTTTCTAAACATTTTTTGATTTTTTTGTATTTTTGCACAGTTTTATATATTTTTTTTGTTTTTGATGGAGGGGAAACAACAAAGCACAGGCATTGAAAAAGGCTCAAACTCAGAACTCTGAACTATGGCACCCAACATCCAGGACTTGCCATCCGGATCTTGGCGCCTTGTGCTGCTTCCGACCTATTCACACATCGGTCCACTACTGACATCATCTCATAAACCAACGCAATGTAAATAGTTATTTAATAAAATGTTTTACCCTGTTTCTTTGCTGGTTTGTTGTCTATATTTTTAATATTTGCATAGGGTTTGTCGTTATTTTGGGCGGGGTGGGTGACGGAGCCGAGCTGTCCTGCAGCCCTCATGGTGTGGAGCTCAGTTCATCTCACTATTTTCGTATTTCTCATGAAGGGTTGTTCCTAATATTTCTATTTTAGCGAGGTCAAAAAGAGATCCAATTAGTGGCCTACTGATTTTGCTCGATTACTTTTATTTTTTAACACGATTTTTCACGATTTTCCACTATCTGCAAAGACTAAACAGAGTATTGCGACTTTGTGCTTGTTTGTAAATAGAGAATGAACCAAAGAGAATCAATTGTAAAACAGTAAATGCTTGGATAACAATCAATCAAATGGAGAGACAAGCAGGCACGACGGATTACAACGGGGGTAAAGGCCTGCGTTAACTACTCTTCACTATCTGCAAAGAGAGAGTACTACTAAGAGAAACGAGGGGGGGGGCAGCGTTCAAAGCACATCAGTGTGCATAAACACGAAAACGTTTTTACCTATCACGTACTTGACATTTTACAGCTTTTGATATTTGCTATTAAAAAACCAATGAAATTCACTGAAAAAACCATAGGTTATAGGCCATATATAGTTAGGAATTTGCATTTACAAAACCTTGAAAATTCAATGAAAAAACCAGTGATGTCATCAGTGATGTCACTGACCATGTCATGAATGATGTAATATGTGACATCATCAGCAGTGGATTGCGGGTGCGCGATATATAGTTAGCGCATCTAACTATATATGGAATTTCAATGGTTTTATGCGAGTAAAATAAGGTTTTGTAAATGCAAATTCCTAACTATATATGTTCTATAACCAATAGTTTTTTCATTGAATATATATATATATATATATATATATATATATATATATATATATATATATATATATATATATATATATATATATATATATATATATATATATATATATATATATATATATACATGCCAAGGTGTATTGAAGAATGAATGCATTTACAAATGCCTAAAGGAATTATTTCTGATGTGCATGACTGACTGTTTAAGTAAGTGATTGAATGTGTCTTACTGAATGCATGGGTTACTGTGTTAAAGTCTGTATTAGTCTCTCCATTGGTGTGCAAGCAACTGCATGGATTGTTGAATAGCTAAATGAGTGTCTATCTAGGTTATTGATTTGTAGTCTAAGTATCTCTATGGGTCCCTGATTGTCTGTGTGGGTGGTTGCGTGGGGTGGTGTATGAGTCTGTGCATAGATGTCTGAGTGGGTGATTCAGTGGTTGTGTGGATTAAAAAGTGCATCTGCAAAGGGCTGTATGGGTGAGTTAGTGTGTCTATGGGTGTGTTGGTGACTGAATAAATGTCTCAGTGGTATAGCTGTGAGTAACTAAATATGTTTTAAGGCAGTAGTTGTGAGAGTTGGAGTATATTAATGACTACATCAATCAGTCAATCAATCATAACATTTGTATAACGCGCTACTAACCCGGAAGGGTCTCAAGGCACTTGGGGGAAGGGGGCCGCTACTGCTCGAACAGCCAGGTCTTGAGTTGTCTCCTGAAGGCGAGGTGGTCCTGGGTCAGCCGAAGGTGGATGGGGAGGGAGTTCCATGTCTTGGCCGCCAGGTAGGAGAAGGATCTGCCTTCGGCGGTGGCTCTTCTTATGCGTGGTACGGCGGCGAGGGCGAGGCTAGCGGACCGTAGCTGACGGGTGGGCGTGTGGAAGGTCAGTCGGTCGTTGAGGTACTTGGGGCCTAGGTTGTGGAGAGACTTGTGTGCGTGGGTGAGGAGCCTGAACGTGATCCTCTTGTTGACGGGGAGCCAGTGCAGGTTCCTCAGGTGGCCGGAGAAGTGGCTGCGTCGAGGGATGTCCAGGATGAGTCGGGCGGAGGTGTTCTGGATGCGTTGGAGTCTTTTCTGTAGCTTGGCTGTGGTTCCGGCATAGAGGGTGTTTCCGTAGTCCAGACGGCTGGTGACGAGGGCCTGGGTGACTGTCTTCCTGGTTTCGATCGGGATCCATCGGAAGATCTTGCGGAGCATGCGGAGGGTGTGAAAGCATGAAGAGGAGACCGAGTTGACTTGTCTGGTCATCGAGAGGGAGGAGTCCAGGATGAAGCCCAGGTTGTGTGCGTGGTCTGTTGGCTTGGGGGCGGTGCCCAGGGCTGGGGGCCACCAGGAATCGTTTCCGGCGGAGGGTGATGGTCCTAGGATGAGGACTTCCATCTTGTCTAAGTTCAGTTTCAGGCGGCTGTTCTTCATCCACTCTGCGACGTCTTTCATCCCTTCGTGGAGGCTGGTTCTGGCGGTGTCGGGGTCTCTGGTGAGGGAGAGGATCAGCTGGGTGTCGTCGGCATGGGAGATGATGTTGAGGTTGTGTTGGCGTGCGATGGCTGCGAGAGGTCTCATGTAGACGTTGAAGAGGGTGGGGCTGAGTGATGATCCTTGCGGGACGCCGCAGAGGACTTCGGTGGCCTCGGAGCGAAACGGGGGGAGGCGGACTCCCTGTGTTCTTCCAGCGAGGAACGAGATGATCCACTTCAGTGCCTTCTCCTGGATGCCGGTGTTGCTGAGGCGTTGGACTAGGGTGCAGTGGCAGACAGTCCAGGAGGATGAGTGCCACTGTTTCCCCGTTGTTGAGAGTAAGTTATTTTAAGAGTGGGTGAATAAATAAGTGTCTGCTTCTATCAGTGATTGTATAAGACAGTAAATATGTGTTAGTATCTGTATAAATAAGTGATGGGGTGTCTCTAAAAATAACGAAGTTGGTGTGTATATCTGTATACGTGAGTAAATGGGTATGTGATTGATTCTTTGCATGACTGACTAGGTGTGTGAGTAACTCTATGGATGAGTGGCAGAGTGTGATTGTATGTAAAGATGTATGAGTGCATATTATAGTCCTGTATTGATGAGTAACTACAAGTAACTACAAGTATAAGTGAATGGATGTGTGTAGACCTAGGAAATAGTGAGTTCTATGTAGTATAGTGCATTCTTCTGTGTATGGTTTCAAAACTTCTCTGAAACCTATGGGTTTTTTAGGGAATTTCTAAGGTTTTTAAATGCTAATTCCTAACTATAACATCTGTAAAACTAATGGTTTTTTTCAGTGAATTTTGAAGGTTTTGTAAATGATAATTTCATATTTTATTGTTGATAAAACCTATATTTGTTCAAATATTTTTTTTAAATATTTTGGAACTCTATTATAATTCTTTTTTTAACTTTAAAAATTATGTAATGTATTATATCTTCCCCCAAAAATATGTATATATTTTTGGGGAGGTGAAAACTGCACTCCCATACCAGTAGCGTACCAACCTCCATCATCACACAAATCCTATCCGCCATATTGCTAAACTCATAAATGATGCGCATTTCCTATCTGACGACTTTGTGGCACTGTGTTCTGCATATCATCATATGTGCATGAAGTCACCCCAGGTGCTCCCTTGGTATCTGAATGGTACGCAGAACCAAGCCATGCGTTACGTCATGTTACTATGGGGTCGCGCCCGCTGTGCTTTGCGTATGTAATGAGTACGCACTGCCAGGCCCTGTGTTACATCACAGATGTATAGTATTGCGCCGGGTATACCATTCCCTTTTTTTTGTCTCTAAAGTATATCTAAATAACTTTAAAAAGTATATGAGAGCCAACGATAATCTACAATATTTTAAACATTTATATATTTCTAACTGTAATAAACTTATATTATGACAAATATATTTTGTCAAAATCACGTAGGTGCTGCCTCCTTGCGCGCTTGGTGCGTGATTGCCATGTGCACTTAAAAAAAGCATTTGATTAGTTCATAACATTTCCCTTTGTAACAGTTGGACGACCCCACCCCATTTTACTCATTCTCTCTACAGTGTTTGATGAGAGACACATCTTCTGCTAAGAAAGCTTTTTTGAAAAGAGTTTTCCTGTATGTACATATCTTATACTACACACAACATGCAACGATCATCTTGCTCAATATTCATGCTCTGTACATTAGCCTTCCATGTGTGACTGCCATGGATCTCAAATGTTCCATTGAAAAACAAATATGTGTTATACGATGCCCCTGTTGTGTGTGTGTGTGCACATTATTGTACTGCCTTTTGGCCTGGGCATTGGTGGCTCTAAGGAGTATATCATCAGCCATGAGCAGAGTGCACATCCTAGATCAAATGTAACAAACAGTAAACAGTAAGGTACAGATTTGTATTGCTGTATGCTCTGTTTGCAAGCTTTTCCAGTATAGTTCCAATATAGGTGTGTGTCATATGTGAGACTTTCAGATTCGCATTTGACATACAGTGCT
>NW_028243550.1:0-21530 GCF_964263255.1 Lissotriton vulgaris
TTTGTTTTCAAGTGTACTTCAGGAAGCAGTAGTCAAAATGGCTGTGTTTCCCTCTCTTCTTTTATATATATTGTTGTACTTAACCAATCAAACGTCAGGAAATAATCGTAGAAAATGAGAGATACTTTTTAATTGGTTGTAAATTCTAACATTACAAGTGTGTTTTTGTCATGTAATTTACCTCAGGATATTTAGACAGGCCTGTAGCCTAAATGTCTCAATGGAATTTCACCAAATTTGGGCAAATGGTAGGGACTGCTATGTAGTAGGGCGTATTCTATATTTGATGAAAGTGTCTCCATTGGGTTTTCCGTAAATTACTTTCCCACCTTTTTTTAACGAGCGCTTAGGGGTGCGCGCTCCTTTACGCGCACTGGCAGCGTTACGGGAGTCCTCCATTTTGTGTTTCGGAACAATCGAGACACAAGATGGAGGGTAAACAATGTTCGGAATGGATAGAAGGGGGAACTGTAGAGACTTCTTGACCCTCTAGGTTTTCTGAGGGGGGCTTAGGAGGCTCATAAACGTAAAAAAAAAAAAAAAAATTCTTTAATTTTTCGCGGGGGTAGCGCCTGGTGCGCGCACCTTTAAGCGTACCCGAAAGCGTACTTTGGTGAAAAATAGTGAAAAAAGTTAGAAAAAAATAAACGCTTTGAATGATCAGAGTTAGGGTAGCTCTGAAAAGAGCTTTTGGGTTCTGTGGTTGATTTAGGTACCTACAAGTAGGTTCCAATACACATTCTTAAATTCAGGAGGAATATTCTATTCCCCTCATCTGAGAAGTGCACTCCATCTCCTCTGTAGATGTCTTGCATGTTGTAACGCAAGTTATTATTGTATAATGAACCCATTCCATAGTCTCTCATGTAAGCAGAAACAGATTTATTTACATGTTTCCGTGCTTTCTCAAATTGTGGACCAAATTGGTTGGACCAGTTCCATTTCTGTCTTTGGCATATATTGGAATATACCAAGGCAGTGTGGGGAAAAAGTATCATCAATTGATGAAAGGTGTCCTTTAATAGCATTTCCAGACCTACCCCAGTTAATGTGCCTAGATCGTTTCCACCACAGTGCACAATTATAAGGTCAGGTTCTGGCAGATGCAAAAAGGTTTTCACCAATGGTATCAATTGGTGACATTTTAATCCTCTGTGGCCAATCCACTTGATTTCCACATTTGATAAATCAAGGTTATGAAAATTTCTGCTAGCTGCATACCTTTGAGCCCAGTGGATGTAGCTATGTCCAATAACCCAAACAGAGTACATGATGTGAGAAGGTTCTGGTCCAGTCAGATGAAGTGTGGGAATGAAATGGCAGTTGGAACAGTAGGAGTTCACAAAAAAATAATTGTGGAGTTTCTGTGCTCTTGAATCACTAGCAATGATTGGTGGATTCAGATAGTTGAAAACTGAAAGTTAGGGTGTATGGTTATGTTGTGTGAAAGAAGCAATTTGAATGGTTTAAAAAAAGTCACCAAAAGCAAAAATACCCTGTATAGGCTGCTGTATTGACAGGTCAAACATCCTTGCTGAGTTAATTTGCAACATTGTAAGATAAACTTTTGAACCTTACAGTTCAGTTAGGAGGGAGTTGCTATGGTAACAGATAGAAAGGTTTGAGAGGGGGATGGGTGTTGGTTTGAAAATAGTGAGGGAAGAGTTTTCATTGGTTGAATTAAGGCATATGTGTACAAAGATAGAGATTTTCTATGCCAGTCTTGGTTTCAGTGTATTGAGAGCACACCTTCTCCTCTGCTAAAGAAAAATTGGTGTGTGTGTCTGACACTGTTTTCAATCTCCAAAAGCATTTCTAAAGGTAAGTAATGATTCATTTAATTTAGATAGAGATTTATTTTCTCTATGGAGAATATTTGGAAGCAGATAGTTATGTTTTAGAAGTGAAATTGTATGTTAGTATATAAGTCCTGCGCAGTGTTTTTTACATGTTATTTAAAAATCGATTTTGGGTGCAAATGAATGGTATTTTTATTTGGCCTTTTTTATGATTGCCATGTGCAGTTGATGCATGACTTTAAACATGGGTAATAAGTGATGCACTGGTGGCGCCAGGCTTTTATAAATGAGGCCCTGACTTTGTTTGATGATATTGAGTGGTTGTAGTTAGGTTCTGTGCAGTGTTTCTTACATGTTATTGAAAAATCGATTTTTGGGTGCAATTGATTGGTATATGTATTTGGCCCTTATTTATGAATGCCATGTGCAGCTGATGCATGACTTTAAACATGGGTAATAAGTGACGCACTGGTGGCGCAAGGCTTTCATAAATAAGGCCCTGACTTTGTTTGATGATATTGAGTGGTTGTACTTAGGTTCTGTGCAGTGTTCCTTACATGTTATTCAAAAATCGATTTTTGGGTGCAATTGATTGGTATATGTATTTGGCCCTTATTTATGATTGCCATGTGAAACTGATGCATGATTTTAAACATGGGTAATAAGTGACGCACTGGTGGCGCAAGGCTTTCATAAATAAGGCCCTGACTTTGTTTGATGATATTGATTGGTTGTACTTAGGTTCTGCGCCGTGTTTCTTACATGTTATTGAAAAATCGATTTTTGGGTGCAATTGATTAGTATATGTATTTTGCCCTAATTTATGATTGCCATGTGCAACTGATGCATGACTTTAAACATGGGTAATAAGTGACGCACTGGTGGCGCAAGGCTTTCATAAATAAGGCCTGACTTTGTTTGATGATATTGAGTGGTTGTACTTAGGTTCTGTGCAGTGTTCCTTACATGTTATTCAAAAATCGATTTTTGGGTGCAATTGATTGGTATATGTATTTGGCCCTTATTTATGATTGCCATGTGCAGCTGATGCATGACTTTAAACATGGGTAATAAGTGACGCACTGGTGGCGCAAGGCTTTCATAAATAAGGCTCTGACTTTGTTTGATGATATTGATTGGTTGTACATAGGTTCTGTGCAGTGTTCCTTACATGTTATTCAAAAATCGATTTTTGGGTGCAATTGATTGGTATATGTATTTGGCCCTTATTTATGATTGCCATGTGCAACTGATGCATGACTTTAAACATGGGTAATAAGTGACGCACTGGTGGCGCAAGGCTTTCATAAATAAGGCCTGACTTTGTTTGATGATATTGAGTGGTTGTACTTAGGTTCTGTGCAGTGTTCCTTACATGTTATTCAAAAATCGATTTTTGGGTGCAATTGATTGGTATATGTATTTGGCCCTTATTTATGATTGCCATGTGAAACTGATGCATGATTTTAAACATGGGTAATAAGTGACGCACTGGTGGCGCAAGGCTTTCATAAATAAGGCCCTGACTTTGTTTGATGATATTGAGTGGTTGTACTTAGGTTTTGCGCAGTGTTTCTTACATGTTATTCAAAAATCGATTTTTGGGTGCAATTGATTGGTATATGTATTTGGCCCTTATTTATGATTGCCATGTGCAACTGATGCATGACTTTAAACATGGGTAATAAGTGACGCACTGGTGGCGCAAGGCTTTCATAAATAAGGCCTGACTTTGTTTGATGATATTGAGTGGTTGTACTTAGGTTCTGTGCAGTGTTCCTTACATGTTATTCAAAAATCGATTTTTGGGTGCAATTGATTGGTATATGTATTTTGCCCTAATTTATGATTGCCATGTGCAGCTGATGCATGACTTTAAACATGGGTAATACGTGACGCACTGGTGGCGCAAGGCTTTCATAAATAAGGCCTGACTTTGTTTGATGATATTGAGTGGTTGTACTTAGGTTCTGTGCAGTGTTCCTTACATGTTATTCAAAAATCGATTTTTGGGTGCAATTGATTGGTATATGTATTTGGCCCTTATTTATGATTGCCATGTGCAACTGATGCATGACTTTAAACATGGGTAATAAGTGACGCACTGGTGGCGCAAGGCTTTCATAAATAAGGCCTGACTTTGTTTGATGATATTGAGTGGTTGTACTTAGGTTCTGTGCAGTGTTCCTTACATGTTATTCAAAAATCGATTTTTGGGTGCAATTGATTGGTATATGTATTTGGCCCTTATTTATGATTGCCATGTGCAGCTGATGCATGACTTTAAACATGGGTAATAAGTGACGCACTGGTGGCGCAAGGCTTTCATAAATAAGGCTCTGACTTTGTTTGATGATATTGATTGGTTGTACATAGGTTCTGCACAGTGTTTCTTACATGTTATTCAAAAATCGATTTTTGGGTGCAATTGATTGGTATATGTATTTGGCCCTTATTTATGATTGCCATGTGCAGCTGATGCATGACTTTAAACATGGGTAATAAGTGACGCACTGGTGGCGCAAGGCTTTCATAAATAAGGCCTGACTTTGTTTGATGATATTGAGTGGTTGTACTTAGGTTCTGTGCAGTGTTCCTTACATGTTATTCAAAAATCGATTTTTGGGTGCAATTGATTGGTATATGTATTTGGCCCTTATTTATGATTGCCATGTGAAACTGATGCATGATTTTAAACATGGGTAATAAGTGACGCACTGGTGGCGCAAGGCTTTCATAAATAAGGCCCTGACTTTGTTTGATGATATTGATTGGTTGTACTTAGGTTCTGCGCCGTGTTTCTTACATGTTATTGAAAAATCGATTTTTGGGTGCAATTGATTGGTATATGTATTTTGCCCTAATTTATGATTGCCATGTGCAACTGATGCATGACTTTAAACATGGGTAATAAGTGACGCACTGGTGGCGCAAGGCTTTCATAAATAAGGCCCTGACTTTGTTTGATGATATTGAGTGGTTGTACTTAGGTTCAGCGCCGTGTTTCTTACATGTTATTGAAAAATCGATTTTTGGGTGCAATTGATTGGTATATGTATTTGGCCCTTATTTATGATTGCCATGTGCAACTGATGCATGATTTTAAACATGGGTAATAAGTGACCCACTGGTGGCGCAAGGCTTTCATAAATAAGGCCCTGACTTTGTTTGATGATATTGAGTGGTTGTACTTAGGTTCTGCGCCGTGTTTCTTACATGTTATTGAAAAATCGATTTTTGGGTGCAATTGATTGGTATATGTATTTGGCCCTTATTTATGATTGCCATGTGCAGCTGATGCATGACTTTAAACATGGGTAATAAGTGACGCACTGGTGGCGCAAGGCTTTCATAAATAAGGCCCTGACTTTGTTTGATGATATTGATTGGTTGTACATAGGTTCTGCGCCGTGTTTCTTACATGTTATTGAAAAATCGATTTTTGGGTGCAATTGATTGGTATATGTATTTGGCCCTTATTTATGATTGCCATGTGCAACTGATGCATGACTTTAAACATGGGTAATAAGTGACACACTGGTGGCGCAAGGCTTTCATAAATAAGGCCCTGACTTTGTTTGATGATATTGATTGGTTGTACATAGGTTCTGCACAGTGTTTCTTACATGTTATTCAAAAATCGATTTTTGGGTGCAATTGATTGGTATATGTATTTGGCCCTTATTTATGATTGCCATGTGCAGCCGATGCAAAACTTTAAACATGGGTAATAAGTGACGCACTGGTGGCGCAAGGCCTTTATAAATCAGACCCTGACTTTGTTTGATGATATTGAGTGGTTGTACTTAGGTTTTGCGCAGTGTTTCTTACATGTTATTGAAAAATCGATTTTTGGGTGCAATTGATTGGTATTTGCATTTGGCCCTTATTTATGAATGCCATGTGCAGCTGATGCTTGACTTTAAACATGGGTAATAAGTGACGCACTGGTGGCGCAAGGCCTTTAAAAATAAAGCCATGTGTTGCTATTGTATAAACTTAAATATGTTGCAATTTATTGTTTATATTGTTTGCTTTTTAACATTACTTTGTTGTTTGCTAATAGTGGTCTTTCATGTGTTTTTTTAACAGAACAACAGATTCAAATCAACTTCTGAAAAGGAAGCAAAAATGCCTTCAAGGCAAAGAAATATCAAAAATACCATACGGAAAAGGAGAACATCAACAACAGAGTTTATGGAATCCTCTTCAACAACTACTTCAAAAAACACCAGAAAAGCTTCTGGTAAGCCAATTAAGTCTTTTCTTCGCAACATATGTCGTAGGAAAAAAAATGAAATTGCTAATGTGAATATACAGAAAAAGTCAACAAATCTAAAAAGGAAAGAGAAGCCCACAAAAAATGTTTCCATTGGACCAGGAGAGAAGAGAATGGTTAGCAATAGAAGGGTAAATGTTTTTAGGGACATTCGTAGGCGAATGTTTCGCAATAGGGTAGTTTTAAATTTGCTAAAAAATGAAAAGAAAAGTAAACTAAAAGCTGCTTTTTACAAGAAAAAGAAAAGTGTAGAAAAGATTGTTGATCAGGCTTTTGAAGTTAAGAAAAAATTATTTATTTTAATAATCAATAGAATTAGGATACTTAATAAGGCAATGGATGTTTTCAAATCGAACAGTAGATGGAAAAGAATTATTAATCGGAGTAATTTTTGTGAAGTATTTTCTGGTGAATGGATGCATAGTTCAAGTTCTGAGCCTTTTTTTAATGAGGAGAGTTACTTTCAGGAAAATGATTTGGTGCATGCAGTTGACACCAGTGGTCGTGCATATGAGGTGAAAGATAGTTGTGTGATGGAAAAAGAGAAACTTGTATCTAGAGATGCAGAAGAGGTCTTAGCTGATGAAGTTTTAGGGAGACGTACTAAGGGTCCAGTGTACACATGGAAATGCAGTAGTATTTGTAGTGTGCGACAGGAATCAATTGATTTGCTTCGAAATTTCTTACGTACATATAGTAAAAAAAGTCTCAAACAAAAAATGAAGATCCTGCAAGAGTTAGATCCTTGCAGAGTGAGAGAAAGCACAGGTTTGCAAGGGCATTCACTAGCATGTCTTTCTAGAAAAGTTTGTCGGAGTGTTTTTCATCATTTTAGGATGTTAGCAGTGCATCATAATAACGTAAGGAAATTAGTGAGGAAGTTGTATTATGCAAAAAGTCCTGCACTTAAGCTTAAACAGTTAAATAGTGCTCTTTTGCATGGATCTGAAGTGGATGTGAAGACTATTTGTGAAGAAATTGAGTTTTGTTATTTTGGGAACAAAGAGGACAGTGTAGAAATAGATATAGTAATGGATGGTAATGCAGAAGATAATGGACAAATTTCAAGTATTGAAAAGTTTGATGAGGAAATTATCAAGTTTAAGGTGAAATCAAGTGAGAGGCCTAATGTAACTTGTGTGTGTTGTCGACGGACTCATTATAAAATTCAGACTAGGTTAGTTGATTTATATGCAAAAAGTGAATTGGAAAATAATAGTGAATGGGAGGATTTTGTAAGTTATTTGTTGGTGGAGAATTCTTTTGATTTGAGTTTGGATCAGCGTATTTGCACTTATTGTTTGAAAAAATTAAATGAAAATAGAATGCCTGCAAGAGCAGTTTATAATAATCTTCAGTTGATAGATATTCCTTCTGAATTGATGGATCTAAATACTTATGAATCTATTTTGATTCAATGTGTCCATCCTTTTCAGGCTATTGTTCGCATGGAGCCTAAGACAGGGAAATTGCCTCCATCAGATTTACTGAGAGGATTAAAGGGAAGAGTTGTTTATTTGCCTCTAGATGTAAAGAAAAATATTAATACAATTGGTGTAGAAAGAGTAGAAGAAGATCCTTTAGTTATTCTAGTTAATGGGGTTCCAACAAAGAGTAAGAAAATTTGGCAAGATTTAGTGGATGTTAAAAAAGTCAAGAAGGCAACGTTGTATTTAGTTAAAAACAATGAGTACTACAAACATGTAAGTGTTGGAGTAGAGGAAACAGCTACAGAAGAAGATAGTGATTCTTCAGTTGGTCAAATTGAAAAAGTTGATGTGTCTAGAACTGAAGAAATATATGAACATTATACTGTTCATCCTTTGCATTCCAAAGAAGTAATGGGAAATGCAATTGACTTGTTTCAAATGAAGGCAGCAAAAGGAAGTCCCATTAGTGTATGGGAAGAAAGTTTGGAAGCTCGTTGTTTTCCACAATTATTTCCAACAGGTTGTGGTGGACGATATGATGATCGACCAGTTCAAATTCCTGCAGCTGAATACCGGACTCTAAGATTATATGCAGAAGATCCAAGGTTTCGTCAATGCATTCCATATTTATTTCATCTACTGTTTGAAAGTGATTTGTCTGGGCTTTCTTATGCAGTTAATCATATATTAAAAAGTGGACCTCATTTGCAAAATGTATGTGCAAGGGACTTTATGGAGAAAGTTAATCTGCAAGACAGTATTTTGGAATCTCAGCTAATCAATCTCATGGCATGTCAACGTGGAACCAACGAGTATTGGTTTCGTCGTCATGGAGAATTGAAATGTATGCTAAGAAACTTAGGAACTCCTACATGGTTCCTCACTCTTAGCTGTGCTGAGTATGCCTGGGACGATTTACTTCAATTTCTACGAGAGGCAAATGAAAACATACCAAATATAGAATTGAAAACACCAGGAGAACTGTGTTCTTTAGATCCAGTGAATGTTTGCAGATATTTTAATCATAGATTTGAAGCTATGATGTCTTTTATTACCAACAAAAAAAATCCTCCCCTTGGAGAGGTTTTGGATTTCTTTTGGAGGAAGGAATATCAAGCGAGAGGTGCTCCTCATATACATATGTTGTTGTGGATTAAAGATGCACCCAAATTTGGATCAGATTCAGATGAAACAGTGATGAGTTTCATTGAAGAGTATTCAACATGTGCTGTTCCAAAATCTACTGAAGAAAACAATTTAAGGCAACAAGTTTTACGTTTTCAATCTCATCGTTGTGGAAAGTACTGTCGTCGAAAATTTAAAAACAAGGAAAAGTACTACACGAAATGTCGTTTTGCATTTCCTCGACCAGTGATTTCTAAAGGAAGAGTAAATAATTTGATGTCATCTCTACGACATACTGTGACGAGAAAATCTCCCAAAAACACATATAATTTGAAAAGAAATGAAGAATCTAAGTACATCAACGATTACAACCCAGTGATTTTGTCCATGTGGAATGCTAACATGGATATTCAGTTCGTTGCTGACAACTCTATTGCTGTGGCTCGATATGTGACATCTTACATCACCAAAAAAGAAAAGACAGAACTGAAGGAAATGTGGGAGGACATTTCACATGAAAAGAGTCTAAGCAAGAAATTATACAGTTTCAGTCTGAAGATGTTGTCGCATCGAGAAATTGGAGCATATGAATGTTCTGATCGGTTATCATCAGCAAGTCTCTATGCCAAATCAAGAACAATCATTTGGGTGAGTCTTGGTCTTGCTGCAACACGAAACCGAGTTTTGAAATCTGTACAAGAAATTGAATATTTGGCGGAAAAAGAACCAAACAGTACAGATATTTTGAAGACAAATATGTTGGATACATACTATCCAAATAGAAGTACTCACCTTGAGAACACATGTTTGTATGAAGTTCTTCAAAACTACAGTTATAAGAGGAACATCACAGAAGATATCAATAATGGAAAATATGCACTCATTGGCTATGAAGGATGTCTAGTGAAGCAGAAAAAAGGCCATTTGATTAATCATCGAAAATTGAGTTGTGAAGTTCCAGACAAAAGAGAATTTTACTATTTAGCTCTTTTGCAACTCTTTAAGCCATGGCGTACAGAAGAGGAACTACTTGGAGATTTTCTCTGTTATGAAGACTCTTTTAATGCAACTAAGGATACCATAGAATGTCCTATTTTTCTAAATTATCTGCAAATGTTGAATGAAGAAATGGAGCAAGAAACCACAATTGCTGAAGAGATAGCTAGAAACAGTTCTCAAGATAGTCAGAGTTCTACTTCATTGAGCCAGGATCCACTAGGAGGACCAATTATCCAAAATGAAGCTGCCACTGCCATGGATGAGGTGGAAAGAGCTATGGAACAAGCTCAAGAGGATGGAGTTAACTTAGAAGATTTGGTAACGCAACTAAACATTGAGCAGAAAAAGATATATGATGAAGTCACAGAGCAGATTGAACATGGATTCAGACATGAGAAAAAAGAGTGCTCATGTATATTATTTGACCCTGTCCGACTGTATGTAAGTGGAGAAGCGGGGACAGGAAAAAGTTTTCTAATTAAAGCCGTTGCAAGTTATCTGCAGAAAAGGACTGATTCACCACTGTCTTGTGTTGTAACTGCTCCAACTGGTCTGGCAGCACATAACATTAAAGGGATTACTCTACATCGTTTATTGATGCTGCCAGTTGAACATGATAATAAATTGCATTACAACAAGCTATCTGGAGATGCGTGTTCTGAAGTTTCAAGAGTCTTGAAGAAAATGAAACTTCTTATCATAGATGAAGTAAGCATGGTCTCAAATCTAATGCTTGCTTTTGTGCATTTGAGAATGCAAGAAATTCTTAAAACAGACTATGATGTGTTATTTGGAGGAAAACACATTATTGTTTTTGGAGATCTATTGCAGTTGACTCCAGTAAAAGGACAACCAGTGTTTAAAATGCTCACGCATGAAGATACCAGGAAGTCCCTTGGAAGCATTGGAAATGTTAATATATGGCTAAATTTTAAATATGCTGAACTGCTTCAAAATATGCGACAGGCCAAGGATGAAGATTATAAAAATATTCTACAAGATGTAAGAATTGGAAAAATGACTGAGAAAGGGAAAAAAGCTTTGCATAGTCGATTAATTTCAAATTTGTATGCAAATGAAAACATTCTTCCAGAGAATATTTTTAAAAAAATGACTGAGAAGAAATCTGGGATATGTTTGATGCCAACTCTGCAAGAATGTTCCATCTTCAATCAAAAAATGTTAGACTTAGAAAATGAAGAGATTGTGAAACTGGAAGCAATAGATAAAATAGAGCATATGGGTGCAACAATTGTTTTGTCAGAAAATTTGAAAACTAAATTGCATTCATTGGAGAAAAGTATTTCAAAAACAGCTGGTTTTGAAAAGACTCTGAATGTGTGTTTAAATTGTCGTATCATTTTGAGAAGGAATTTAAATGTTGAAAGCGGTCTGGTAAATGGAGCAATGGGTTATGTTGTTGATTTTGTGAATTACAGAAATAGAGATGGAATTGAATTTTTAAAAATAAAATTTGATGGCATTGAACAAGTACAACAAATAAGTCGTTGTTCTGCTAGATTTTTACTTGTAAAAGACTTATATGTTCGCCGAAAACAGTTTCCTGTTTGTTTGGCGTATGCAGTGACAATTCATAAATCTCAAGGTTTAAGTGTAGATAGTGCATTGGTGAACATTGGAAGATCTGTGTTTAAAGAGGGTATGGCATATGTGGCATTATCTCGAGTCAGAACTTTATCAGGATTGTACTTGATTGCGTGTGATGAGACAAAGATTTCTGCCGATCTAGATTGTGTTAAAGAATACAATAGGTTAAGAAGAGAGTATGCTCCACATTTGCCTCAATATCCTCTGTTTGAAAAACGTGTGGTAGGCCGAAAAAGAAGAAATGAGGATAATTGTAGTGAGGTAGTTGCAAAAAGACAAAAAGTAGAGAAAACTGTAATTGAAAACAGGAAGAAAAAGAATTGTGGAGAAAATGTTGTTGGATTTCAGTTTGAAAACAGTTCTGGTGTCAACTGCTATGCTAATGTAGTGGTTAATGTTGTTTTTTTTCTTAAAAGTTTACAAGAACAGATTGTTGAAAATCGGGATCAAAGATTGTGTGGTTTATTGAATTCTGTGTTTCAGAAATGTAGCAGTGTTACAGCACAAATAGAAAGTGTAACAGAAATTCGAAATATTTTAGATTTGTGTTCTGGTCAAGATAAATTTTCACAGAACATTCAGCAGGATTGTCAGGAATTTTTAATGTATATGTTTGGTGTTTTGGAAGATGAAGGTGTAGATGTAGATAATCTTTTCAGTCTTTCTTATCAATGGCAGCATGACTGCCACAATTGTAGTTTATCAAGTACTACTACAATAGACACTGAAAGATTTATATATTTGACTTTACCAGACTGTAAATCAGTGTCTTTTAAAAATCTAGTTAAAGCAGCAGATCATAATATGGTGTGTACCCAATGTAACTGTACAATGCTGTCCACATTATTTATACAAAGGTATGGGCAGTATATTATTTTAGTTTTCCAACGATGTAGACCTGATGGAACTAAATTGACAACTTCTATCAAAAATTTTGTGGCTTCTCAGTTATCAATTTCTGGAAGGACCTTTACAACTGAAGCTATTATTTATCATGATGGATCTTCGACCACCTCAGGACATTATACATGCTACTTAAAATCTGAAAATGGATGGAGTTACTGCAATGATTCTCATTTAACTTATAAACAACGTTTGCCTTATGACTCTACAAATTCTTATCTAGTGTTTTTAAAACCAAAGTTTTAGTAAAGGGAATTGGCCTTTGAAGACGGGAATAGTTAATAAAAGTTAGTTAGTTAGTTAGTTAATCTAATATTTGAAATTATTTATCTCATGTAGATACTTTAAGTGGATCTCAAAGTAAAAAATACTGATATATCTGACACAAATTGGCCGTGAGGAAAATGTAAGATATGATGTTGTTAGAAGTTGATGAAATCGAAGTTATAGAGCACAGCAGACTTTTTTTCACCAAAAGGACCTTCACTATCTGCAATCTCATGTAGATACTTTAAGTGGATCTCAAAGTAAAAAATACTGATATATCTGACACAAATTGGCCGTGAGGAAAGTGTAACATATGATGTTGTTAGATCTTTTTTCATAGGAAGTCGATGAAATGGAAGTTATAGAGCACAGCAGACTTTTTTCCACCAAAAGGACCTTCACTATCTGCAATTTGGTCTCACGGAAAAGTAAGTGAATCAAAGATTAGTGTACTTATATGAGATGTATGTTTGAATGGGTTTTTTTAAACACAATCTTTTAGATTGTGTTTTTTTTTTCCCGCTGTTATATGATGAAGACTTTGATCTCACTAATTTAAGTGAAATTCAATATATTCTGAGAACAGCAAAAATAAATAATGTAACATATTGTAGAAGTTATTGTGTAGTTTGCATTGTGTAATTTATATTGTGTTCACATTGTCTTATACTCATTTTCTTTTTCACCCTTATTTACCTCTCTTTACTAATTTACACTCTTTTTTCATCGCTGTTTCTTTAGTGCACTTCATTCACAACTTCTTAATCTAATAGGAACTGTCTGCATTTCCTCTGTTCCTTCCACCACTTTTTATCTTTTTCATATTCTCACAGTACCACTGCTTTAGTTTCCTAACCCTCTCTTTCTTTTTCTCCTTTTTTTTTCTTTCGCATCCATTGTACTGTAGTTCACTTAGTTCTTCCTTTTGTCTTTCTGTGTACTTACTCTCTCACTCCTGTTTTATCCATCGTTCTATACTAACTTCATTCCTTTCATCCCTTCACTCTGTTACTTTACTTCACTCACTCTCAATCATCTTCTATTCCTCTTTTTTATTTATAGTTTCTCAATCAGACTTCTCTCCTTTTCACTCATTTTTCTTTTATTTTCTTATCTTTACTGATTTTGATTTGATATCTTACATTCTTTTAGTATCTTATTTACCTTTAGGAATTTGTTCTCTTTCTATTTCTTTTTCCTTTCTTTTTCTCTTTCTACATTACTTTCTTTCTGTTTTTGTATCCTTCACTATTGCATCATTTCTTAGTAAACTTTTGTAGATTTTTAAACCTCATGAACTGTTGTTTCTATTTTATTATATATTTTTAAGAAATTATAACGTGTTTTTTCTTTTATCTTTCATAGATACAAGTTTGCATTGATTATATGGTAAGTGTGTTTACAAAATCTTTTTTGTTATCACCTTTTGTTTTATTTTCACTATTTTTCTGTCACCCTACCGCACCCCTATTTCCTTACTTTGCTTCCCTCACTTATTCTTTTGTTCCATGTTTACTTCCGACCACATTCAATTTCTTTCAGTACTTCTGCCTATGCACACTCCTTCACTTACCTTTTTTACTGGTTCACTTAGTCCCTTTGTGACAGTCCTTCTTTTACTCTCTCTCTTGTTTGTCTCTATTACTCCCCATGTGTTACCCTTATTCACTTACATGTACCCTCTTTCACCCCTTTTTACTTATATTCACTGATATTTACTTTCCCTCAATCACTGCTATTCTTTTCCTCTGATTCCGTCACTACCTGACATTCCCATACTTAACTGTCCTTCTTTTTACTTTCAACATCCATTTACAATCTCCCTTAACCTCTGCTTTAGTCTTCTTCCTATTTCTTCTTTCTTTTGCTCCCTTATTCATTTTTCTTTTCTCAGTTACTTCCTTTTACACTTTTTATCTGTCTTACTATCTATTACACAGTCCCTCCTTCATTTTTTTTTCTTTTTTTTTGTTAGTGCGCTGACGGTACGCGCACCGGTGCGCGCACCGAAAGCGAAATATAAAAAAAAATATTTTAAATTAAAAATATTATCTCAATATACATTATAGTGTTCATTTTTACAAAAACATACTTTAGCAATTCACTAAAAAACACATAGGTATGAGTCTGTATAAAAAGTTAGGAATTAGCATTAAAAAAACCTATGAAATTCACTGAAAAAACCAAAGGTTTCACACCAGTTATAGTTAGGAATTAGCATTTAAAAAACCTATGAAATTCACTGAAAAAACCATAGGTTTCACACCAGTTATAGTTAGGAATTAGCATTTAAAAAACCTATTAAATTCACTGAAAAAACCATAGGTTTCACACCAGTTATAGTTAGCTGGAAATTTTACTGATATAAAACCATTGAAATTCCCACGTTATAGTTAGTCGGACTCACTATAACTTGCGCGTGCAATGCACTGCTGATGACATCACATATTACATCACTCATGACATGGTCAGTGACATCACTCATGACACCATCCTTGTGACATAGTGACAGACCTCCTTTCACTATAATGTAACCCTTGAGACACATATTCAAAAATAGAAACTGAAATTTTTAATAAAATGGAGATACCTATATCAGTTACAACAAGCAATTCAGTAATTCCACTATCTATATACACATCCACTCATTCACCAACAGTTCTATATAGTCACTCATACATATACTCACTCATCATATGAAGTGATACACCTATACATCCTGTTACACACCGACATTCATCCAAAAGTTACTCACACACATATTCACACGTGCAAATAAACTATTGAACATCCATTTATTTGAATATAGAGTTATACACACACTTCCACCTTACTTCTATTTAAAATTACACATATTTATTCTCTTAAACAATCACTTATAGAAACACATACTTATTTAAACAGGAACTCTTACAATCTCTTACTCTCACATATACTCACTTATATACATCAATATTCATATATACTAGATTAAAACATATGTAGTTACTGATAAAGACACTAGTGAGACAGTCATTCACTCACTAACAAACACATATAGACACTCATCCACCCATACAGTCCTGTACATATGTTGTCTTCAAAACACATACAAACAAAGAGTCAGTCACTCATGCATCTATGTGCTAAGTAATACCCCCACCAAACCATATAGACACTCATACTGATACTAATAAAAATATCTAATAACCCATATACATACACATGAGTGGATGTGTATTAGATGGTGATATTACTGAATTGGTTGTTGTAACTGGTATGGGTATATCCACTTTTTTGAAAATATTAGTTTCTATTTTTGAATATGTGTTTCATGGGTTACATTACACTGAAAGGAGGTCTGTCACTGTGTCACAAGGATGGTGTCATCAGTGATGTCATGAGTGATGTCACTGACCATGTCATGAGTGATGTAATATGTGATGTCATCAGCAGTGCATTGCACGCGCAAGTTATAGTGAGTCCGACTAACTATAACGTGGGAATTTCAATGGTT
Organism: Lissotriton vulgaris; assembly: GCF_964263255.1. Taxonomy (NCBI): domain Eukaryota; kingdom Metazoa; phylum Chordata; class Amphibia; order Caudata; family Salamandridae; genus Lissotriton; species Lissotriton vulgaris. The sequence continues at coordinate 15,907 of NW_028243550.1, forward strand.
TTATATCAGTAAAATTTCCAGCTAACTATAACTGGTGTGAAACCTATGGTTTTTTCAGTGAATTTAATAGGTTTTTTAAATGCTAATTCCTAACTATAACTGGTGTGAAACCTATGGTTTTTTCAGTGAATATATATATATATACCAGTATATATATATACCCGACAGCATTCTGAAGAGATTCTAGAAAAAAATATTACAGTCCAAATTGTGTACCTCTCAGGTTTGTCCAAATAGCAATGAACACAATGGGGTAGAGTTACTAAGATTTTACGCTGTTTGTGTCACAAAATTTATGTAAATGGGTGCAAAATCTTTTTGTCCGACTTTCTTTACAGTGTTAAACTGGAAATAATGTGAAAGTAATGTAAATTGCATTTTTTAGCGCAAAGGGGTCGTACCATGGGTGGTGCATTAACATTCCCATGGAACCTCCTTAAGTTTCTGGCACTAAACCCAATTTACTAAATAAAGTAGACCGGGTTTACCGTCAGAAAATAGTGCACCCTTCAACAAGGCGCTATGAAGGAGAATGCTGTTTTTCTTATTTATTTTCTGAATCGATGTGTGTGCTGCACTGTATAGCACACATACAAAGTTGGAAAATGTTTATATGTAGTCTAATCATACTATTTTGTAATGGAAGGATATCCTTCCAGTACAAATCCTATGCTTGACTCATGAGACACTCTTGCACTGTGGCGCAAAGTTGTCTCCATGGTGCACAGGAGCTAATTTCAGCGCTGGCCCTAGGGAGAGGGGAAGAGAGTGCCATATTTCCATAAATCTGGTGCTCTCCTGCCCTCGCCTTCTCACACATCACAGCATTTGCGGCTGCTGCACTGCGTTGCATGAGAAATTGGTTAATCTGACCAACAGTCTTGCCAAAAACTAATTTGTGAGATTTCATGTAACAAAGTAGGCTTTAACAGGATGCAATAACAACACATCCGTAATGGCTTATTGGCTTTAACAGGTGTATTTCATAATAAATAAATCAAGTCTACTACATGGGTTATAATTTTTCATAAGGGATAGATCAGACCTATGGTATATGAAACTACATTTCCCAATAAACTAATCAAATCTATAGCTTTTGTGATTGGATCATCACTGTAATAGAGGCAGGCCACCTGTACTGAGCATAAACTTTACTACAGGTCAACCATCAGTAAAATTGTAAACATATACAAAATTACAGTTGTCTAAAAAATACAAATGATTATCTAGGAAGACCCAACAAGGATTAACCTAGTGCAAATCTTCTATGTCCATAGTTTATTCGAGTCAGGCGCCCATACCAAAACCCTTGCCTACTACAGTAATCTGTGAAATTCCATGTAAGTATTGTAACAATCCACAATATAGGCCTACTGGCTTTACAGATGCTTTCGTAATAATCAAGCAAGTCCTACTGCCTTTGTCAAAGCTTTTTATAATAAACAGATCAGACATAACATCAAACAGGTCTATAGTCAGGCAGTCAGTCAAAAATTCTTTATTCGGCTAATAAAAGCCATAAAAGCAGAGAATAAATAAATAAATACATCAGCAGCAATTATTGAGACAAGACAATGGAACATTATAAATGCACAGCAAATGCAGGTTACACATGCAATTTTCCCTACAAATATATAAAAATAGAGAATAAAAATAAGTATATAACGCACAGAGTATAAAAATTCAACATATAAAATTCATCAATAAAAAAAAGGTCACATACATTTAATCAAGGAGAGTGCAAATTAATTTAGACTGGAGCCAACATTTTCCTAATTCCTATAGCACTCAAAAAATAGCTAGCAACTCCAAAATACACCATGGGCGACGAAAGCATCTGCAGGTATAATAATGCTGGCCTTACTTAGACAAATTGGCATGGGCTCAAAAGCGGAAGAATATATTTTTTACGCAGACGGACATAAAATTCTCAAAGAAGGTATATATAGTCATTTTCCTTGGCTTCATACCATAACCGGTCTAGTGCATAAAAGCTTATAACCAGTGAGAGTCGGTTTGTGATTCTGGTGCCACCAGTGGGGTGTTAGACATTACTAAATTGGAAGAAGTGTGCCACCCCTAATGCTCTGCATACTTATTCAGTAATGTGCCATTGCAGCCTTTTCCCTTCCACCGTCTTTCTGAGCTCCAAATCACCCCAGGATGATGCAGGAGCAGCTCAGCCAATCTATGTTTTTATTTTGAATTATGGAGCTTGCCGTCTTGAATTAACAACAGGATAAATAGCACTCTATGTACCAGAATGAAAGCAGAAACCGACCATGATGGATTTTGACCTGGGAAGCTTAAGTCTGTCACTAGACACGTCACCACTGTGCCTCCTGATCTAACTCCACACAACCTCCCAGGCAAGGACTGGAAGGGGCGGCCCTGGGGGATCTGTAGGGAGTGCCTGCGGTGAGATCGTTTGTATGAAATGCAAGGAGTCAGAGGGGCAGCGCTGAAATGCAAAACAATTCTCTGAGCCCATTCCTTGAAGACTTCCCAGTAGGTGTCAGCAGTTGCATATTGATGGATCTGTACATGGATGCAGTCAGAAGTCCCGTTATTTGTTCAATTCTACAGCGAAGGATTGTGTGATTTATACCTGTATCTTGTCTGAAGACAAAAAAAAAATCCTTTACAGATCTGTCCAAACATAGAGAAACATGGCTGTGATTGCATATATTCAACTACTAAAAAAATATATTAAAAAAAGCTATATCCACAGTAAATAGCAACTTTGAACCTCAGAGCTCCAGTGTGTACAAGGAGTGAAAGGCCAGGGTTCACAATCTTCGTTGTCATGTTTGTCACCTTCAAAAATGACCCTCATCAGCAAACTAGTGTTGTGCTGCACAGGAGTGATCAACAAACGTTCAGCCCGATCATAAGAAGACAGGCACACCAAAAAAACACCTTCATTGTATTGCATCGCCTAGTACATCTGTACTAAATAATTTGGACGTTATTTTGGTCCAAAAAAGTTCATAATTGTCCCCCGCCCTGCCCCACAACTTATCCCTGCACAACGGTCATAATTCCCAAGGTATGCCTCCGCTTCGACTCGGGCTGCAGTGAAGGATTCTGGCTGCTCTCCTGCTGATGTAGACTGCCCTTCACTGCAGGCGTTTAATCTTCCTCGATTAGCATTTTTAAAGACAAAAACACGTCTTTAAAAATGCATTGAACAGCGCAGCTTAGTATGTACGCATTTCAAAGACCCCGATTTAACACTTCACAAATGCGCGGCGTTTGTAGGTCTCTGCGCGGAGAGAAATCAAAGTGTGGGCGCCCGCTCAGGCGCGCGGTTTAGAGGGAACTATGGTGGCCAGGCCCTGTGGGGGCGGCCATTTTGTGTGACCTTCCATCCTGGTTTAGTTTTTTTGCCGCAGGCCTACAAACTTGTGGGATATTTTCTGCCGGTAGGCCTAGAGTCCCAGATATAGTCAGCGGGGAGGCTTGATGTAGCGGTATCCATTTTGTCTGTTGAATTTAACATAATTTAGGGCATGGGTGGCAATGCATTGAATTTTCAAATGTGGTGTTTCGGGTGTAGTTAACTGTTTGGGTGAAAACTCCAAATGCCTTTGTTGTTTGTGTTGTTGTGTAACTTTCAAACCTTGTAGCCATGGGGATTTTCTTTTTTTGCATTAAGCTGTGATGCAGGCATCCTCCTTTTTGCAGGCTATATAGGGAGGGATATAGGCCTGGTTGAGTTTATTGTTTTCTGGCCTTTACCCATGTACCTGTGATGAGAGTGCCCATGTGGAGCTGTGGTGGTAGTAGTAGTGTGCTGTTTTGTTTTTGACAAATTGGGCTGTGTCTTGCCATTGTTCCTGTTGGCTTACTACTGTTCACATCCCCATTGCTATCTGCTGCAGGTCACTGATGCTGCATCCATCCAAAATGATGCACAAATTAAGGATAAACAAGTTCCACTTCCACTACAATTGCATTTTAGTTCTATGCTATTCTTACTCTTACTGGTAGTAACAAATAAAATTAAAGCTAAAATAATCCACATTCGACTGATGTTGTTCTGCCTTCTTTGCTTGTAGGTGCACAAAAGACTGAAGAGGAGGTGTCTGTCATCATTCATCGCCTGTTCTACTACCAGACGGACGTCCTTCTGTACTACGTCAAGTGTGGACAGATGGTTGCTTCCCGGGGGGAACTATGAGATAGCACTCTACTCTAAGCGGGGTGCACGCCAACTCACTGGACCCACACTACATGCGGTACAGGTGTGGCACGCTGCCCAGAAGAAGCTCGGATGGTCAGGAGTCCTCACCATGGCCACACCACTTTGGGCCTCAGAACAACTCGGCAACCTCGGACGTACTAAGGGCTTCCGCAAATGGGACCTGATAGGAATCTCCCAAATCAAGGATATCTGGGGCCCCAAAGGGATCCACGCGTTCGCCCACCTACGGGACACATACGAGTTGGCGCAAACTGAATACTATCGATACTTACAGGTGAGACACTCCTTACAGGCAAATATCCCACCAGAGACTCCACTACCACAATCCTCCCCACTTGAGGATAGGATACTCGATGGGCACATGACAGAACACGCCATATCACTCACATACAAAAAACTAATTAATCACCCCCCTGACATGCTCCTACCCCTTAGAGAGAAATGGGTTGCTGATGGGCTTGAGATAGACGAGGAGGAATGGATGTATGCCTTGGCCTCACCGCGTGAGTTAGCGATATCGGCCCGCCTGCGACTAATCCAACTGAAGGTACTCCATAGAGTGTATGTCTCCTGTACAAGGTTACACCTCATGGGGAGGGCTGATACTGTACTCTGCAGGAGGGGATGTGGTGGCACGGGTACCTTTTTCCACGTGTTGTGGGGTTGCCCCAAGATTCAACGGTATTGGAGAAGGGTGGTGCAGTGTATGCAGGAGGTATGGGAGGTGGAAATTCGCCCAGAGGCAAAGAGGTGTCTTCTTAATATCTGGGAGCCAACGGACCTGTCACCGAAAGGGAGGCTCTGGGTTATGCTCGGACAAATGGTAGCAAAAAGGAACATTGCCAGACTCTGGGGCAGTCCGGATCCACCTAAACTAACAGATTGGCATAGCGATATGGACTGGTGTATGCTACAGGAAAAGACTGTGTATGTGGCAAGGGGGTGTCCCCGAAAATGGGTGGAAGTATGGTCCAACTGGAACGATTACAGGGGGGCTATCTGCGAGCCTCCGTCTACCACGCAGGCGCGCGCAGAAGATCTGTAAGAATCCTAACGACCTTGTGGTTCCAGGTGCTTAGAGCTGGGAAGTACAATTGCATCGCCTGTGCAGAGGTGAACTTACCGTGCTCGACGAGATGACCGTGTGGGGGGGGTGGGGGGTTTGTTGAAACGTACGCTCATGTTTATGGCTATAAAAAATGGAAAATCAGACCTACACTATCCTTCTCTGAACAGTGTGACACCTGCACTTTACCACGCCGCCGTGCCCCCGGGATGACGGCTTTGGGCTGTGTAATATCTGAAGCAATGCACGTGTTACGTACTGCGTGGCCAGCCCGAGGGGTTGTAGGCTGGAATCTGTGTACCATGGACGATCAAAATAAAGGTCTAAAAAAAAAAAAAAAAAAGTGTGGTG